>NC_039359.1:160784633-160789088 GCF_003573695.1 Papaver somniferum | reverse complement strand
TTTTTTGAATATATACATCATTTTTTTATTTTTTTTTTAACAAGCAATACTTTTGATACATATACAAAAGGAACAAAAGATTACATGACACTTTGCAAGAGGTAGCCCTTTTTGATGCACCCAGTTAAATTCGATGGTTGTCTTTCTTAATGTAACCTCCACCTTCTATCCCAACCAACCAAAGAACAAGCTAGTCAAGTTTCGTTCAGTATTCTAAAGTGATTGGAAACTAAAACTTCCGATAGAACACCTCAAGGATGAGGCTATACATGTATTGGTAGATCGTGCGCGTGCAAATTTCTTATCACTATGTGAATTGTGCTAGAATCAGGGTGCCTAAATATCTAGACTAAGACTCCTAAAAAAAATACATATTTGCACAAGAGTCAACATTTCAAGGTAAATGAGCTCCATTTTTATGTTTTTTTCAATTTTCAATTTTTTATTTTCATTTTTTCATTTTTTTCAAAAAGAAGGAGTTCTTGTTTTCAATTATGGCATATTATCAAAGTATCTACTTTTCACCCCCAAACCTAAACTAAACATTGTCCTCAATGTTTCAAAATATGAACAAAATTATAATACAACATATGAAGAGGATCATGTTGAGTAGAGAAAAAGGAAAGAGAATACCCGATTTCGGCGAAAGCAATATTAGAACTCCGTTATTCAAGGCAAGAATCCAACATATGTCAGCCGAGATCATATTGGATTAGCAAAATATATACAAAAGGAACAAAAGGGTTTTAAGAAATTTTATCTACTGGATTATATACAAAAAATTCACCATACACTAACAATCTAAAGAGTTGAGGATCAACCCAAAAGACAAAGTGTAGAGGTTTCAATAGCTTCACACAAATATAACAGGAAAGAAACGCAAGTGAAACTGTGAAACAAAATGAGCTACCCCCAAACCTGGATTTTTCAACGGATAAAATTTTGGAAACAAAATCTCGTAGTTTTGGGGGTTCATCATGCACAAGGTCTAGCTCGAAGTGAACTTTGCTAGGGACGGGCAAACATGCTAATTCCAACTGTGGCTCCTCAAAGATATTATACTTAGATGCAAAATAGTCCAAAAGGACTTGGGAAGAACACAGTTCCAAACCTAGATTAGGGACTCTCAGAAAAGTCGGTTTGACAATATGGGTACAAACCAAATCTAGGTTGGGTGGAAGGCCATCATATTGTGACTTATGTAGGACGATAGGCACATCATTACTAATCACATCAACATCTCCTAAGTCTTCTACACGTGTCACAACATGCTCACAATCATCAAACAAATTATCAAGTCCATAATCAGAATCATCATCATCAAAAGAATTATTCTCATGCATCGGCAAATCAGGAGAAATATCACAATATGACCTAGGTAGAGAATCAGACACATCAATTATATTTTCATGCATAGTAACATTAGTGTCTACAGAAGATTCAACTATTCCTATGTCATGCTCATCTTCGCAGAATAATTGTACGAATCCCATGTCAATATCAAAATCATATGAATTACAATGAGTATTAGAAAAAAAAAACATTCATGAAGGTCGAGGGCGAGAAGCCATATGTTATTGAACCAACAGGTTCCACAATATTTTCATGTTCTTCTAACATATCATCATAATCATCATCATGGTAGCATGCATATTGGTCCTCATTAACAGTGGTGGTGTCATTAGTCGATTCATGTTCCTCTAAATTAGGTTCATATTCAACATCATTTACATGAATGGGACTAGACACTTCATTAGGGACAACATACATTTCCTCATGAATTTCCTCCTTTTGTAGGTGAAGCGAAATCTGATCTAAATATGCATGAATTCGTGATGTAGATCTATCAAAGTTTTGCTTACTGAGTCTTAAAGCTTCTGTGGTGGAGTCTAAATTCATGGGAGTACAAAATTCTTCATGTTCAAATTGTGGTGAATGGTACATGTGTGCATGGTCATTAGGGTTTACAAAATATTGATCGCAACCCTCAAAGGATTGATTATGGTCCCAATGACTACCATTCTCACAATTTATGGGCATTTCATACCTTGGATTTTCTCTAGATTGCCTAAAATTATGCAAAATATGACAATTCTCAACAGGGTGGTCTAAACTACCACATGCGGGACATGCATAGATTTCAGGTTGCCTAAGAAAATTAGACGTGACAGATTCCTCATGTGATTACATTTCTAAAGCTGTGATTCGAGCTTCTAATTGATCGATCAGTGATGATTGTGTGAGTGAGGCACTAGCAAAATGTTCATTTTCACGTTCTGGTGAATGATGCATGTGTGAATAGTTATTAGGGTTCATGTATTGAGGCTCGGGACTTTGAAAATGTCCATAATAATTCCTATAACTATTGACATCATGGTCTATGGGAGGTTCATAACGTGGAGTATGTCCATACGCAAGTTCTCTAAGGGATTTGTTGTATTCCCCAACTGTAGACCAAGATCCAGACATGATTTGGCTCAAAAGCTAAGTAACTATGTTACAAAGCCCAAAATTTGGTTTTTAATGGGTTTGGATTTTGGGGAAAAATTTGGTTTTTATGGGTAACATATGGTTTTGTCGGGTTTTGGAAAAAGAAATTTGGTTTTTAATGGGTTTGGATTTTTGGGAAAAATTTGGTTTTTATGGGTAACATTTGGTTTTGTCGGGTTTGAAAAAGAAATTTGGTTTTTAATGGGTTTTAGAAAATTTGGACTTAATGGGAAAAGAAAACACTTTGGTTTATTGGGTTTTGAAAACTTTGGTTTTATGGGATAAAAGGCCAAGCCCACTGTTGGGTTTTGGAAAAATTGTTGTGAAACAGAGCCCAACTTTCGTCCTAGAGTTTGGGTACACGGCCCACTAACGACTTCAGCAAGCCCAGAAACTAACGAAGCCCAGCTGAGTTGGTAGGTTCAGTTAAACTTGTTTAGGTTGTTTGTTGGGTTTTTGAAACCCAAAATTTTGATAGGGACAATCCCACAGTTAAGCTCAAATACACACCCAAAAGTTAACTTAAATTACAAGCCCAACAAAAAAAAATGGAAAAAATTATTACAAGCCCACAAATTAAAAATGGAAGCCCACAGGTTGGGTTCTCTTAATGGGTTTAGGCTTACTTGCTTAAGCACAGCCCAGCTGCTCAGTTTGGTTGCAAAAGCCCAGTTGGGCTTTGGATCATCCTCTGCAGCTTACAGCCCAGTTGGGCTTTAATGGCTCAGTTTAGCACCAGGCAGCAGGGGTTGCAGCAGACTTGGCCTGGCACCAGCAGGAGCACCACAGCAGCACAAGTTCTAGCAACAATAGTGCAGCACCAGCTCCACAGCAGCAGCACCACAAGTTCAGAGGCACCACAAGGCACAGAGCAGGACTTCAGTTGTACCTGCAGCTCAAAGAAGAAAGTGAGGCACAGCAACAAAATAGTAAGAACAGCAAGATGTAATGAATGCAAGTGAGTATGCAAAGACAAGAGATGAATATGCAAGTTATGATGCAATAATGCAAAAAATGTTACACTGAAACAGGGAAGATGCAAATGCAATGGTTATGCAAGTTACACTAAGATGCAGGAATGCAATGCAGATGCAAGATGCTGATGCAGACAGTGATGCAATGATGCAAATGGACTAGAATGAAATGCAAGATGGCTAAGAAATCTTCAAAACAGCACAGCCAAGTCCCCGGCAGCGGCGCCAAAAACTTGGTAGGCTTCTAAAAATCCTACAAATGATAACCGCAAGTGCACGGTGTCGATTGAAGCTAATGTGCAAATACGGGTCGATCCACAGAGACTTGTGTGTGTAGTTGAAGTTTCCTAAGCTAAGCAGTGACAGTAAGTGACAGTGGCAGTGAGCCAAAGATGCAAAGATTGACAGTGGCAAAGAATCAAAGGCAATGAGCCTAAGGCAGTGAGAAATAAAGAACCAAGGAATTAATGGCAGTGAAGCACTAGAACAAAGAAATAAAGAATTAGGGATTGAATCCACCACTAACTTAAGTTAAGTCATCCTAGTTCCATTATGTTCTTGTCCCTGGTGTAGATATCAGTGAGCTTCTAGGCTTGCTGACTATCTAGATGGCAGTGAAGGTTCAAGCCTGCTGCTCATCAAAGGGTTGTTTCAGGAGGATGGTTTAGTATCACTAAGATAATTATCTAATCCTAGTATTAGCTGTCCTCTCACAAAACAAACTAATCGCAGATCAATCACTTAGATGAGTAAGCAATCCTGAAGGATAATTTATCCTAAACAGTTCTAGCACAACAAGAACAATATCTATGATTTCAACTAACTAGCAGTGGCATTGGTTTCATCTCAACCTTAGCAATTAAACTAGAACATGATGAATTTTACTGAACAACTGAAGCTTAAACTGAACATTAACTGAATTATGAACTTGAATTGAAATTGAACAGAATTTAACAGTAGATTGAGAAGTGATAGTAGAGAGCACTGGCTA
>NC_039359.1:160668576-160784623 GCF_003573695.1 Papaver somniferum | reverse complement strand
TTGGTTTTTAATGGGTTTTAGAAAATTTGGACTTAATGGGAAAAGAAAACACTTTGGTTTATTGGGTTTTGAAAACTTTGGTTTTATGGGATAAAAGGCCAAGCCCACTGTTGGGTTTTGGAAAAATTGTTGTGAAACAGAGCCCAACTTTCGTCCTAGAGTTTGGGTACACGGCCCACTAACGACTTCAGCAAGCCCAGAAACTAACGAAGCCCAGCTGAGTTGGTAGGTTCAGTTAAACTTGTTTAGGTTGTTTGTTGGGTTTTTGAAACCCAAAATTTTGATAGGGACAATCCCACAGTTAAGCTCAAATACACACCCAAAAGTTAACTTAAATTACAAGCCCAACAAAAAAAAATGGAAAAAATTATTACAAGCCCACAAATTAAAAATGGAAGCCCACAGGTTGGGTTCTCTTAATGGGTTTAGGCTTACTTGCTTAAGCACAGCCCAGCTGCTCTGTTTTTAGTTGCACAGCGCAGTTGGGCCTTGTTCTTTTCCTTAGCTTTTGTCTTTGTTAAGGCCCAGTTGGGCTTGGCTTATGAATGGCAGCAGCACCACTTCAGGCCTAGCAGAAGGAGCAGATCAGCAGCAGCAGCAACAGCACAACAGCAGGCTTTGCAGGTTCACAGGGCCACAGCAGAGCAACAGGTGCAGAAGGCAGCAGCAGTTAGCAGCAACAGGCAGCAACATGGGCCACAACAGCTCAGCAGCAGTCTTGGCCTGGCACAAGCAGGAGCACCACAGCAGTACAAGCACAACAGCTCAGCAGGAGAGCAGGAGTACAGCAAGCACAGGAGCAGCAGCAGCTCCACAGCAAAAGCAGCAGGATAGGCAGGTACCTGCTGGCTCAAAGCAGAAAGTGAGTAAAGATGCAAGCTATGATGCAGGAATGTAAGTGAACAATATGCAAATGAGTATGCAATGCAGGGAAAGATGCAAATGCAATGAACTATGATGCAAATATGAAGAGGAAAGTGAATGCAACAAAACAGCAAAGAACAAATCAACACACAGCGCCAAGTCCCCGGAAGCGGCGCCAAAAACTTGGTAGGCTTTTAAGAGTGTAAGAAAATAAGACAATGAAGCAGCCTACATGTTATACCTGCAAGTGCACAGGGTCATTTGTAGCTTGTTTGCAAGAACAGGGTCATTCCACAGGGACTTGAGTGTGATTGAAATCTTCTAATGGTCTTTTACTAACTGATTCTATGTGACAAAGTGACAGATAATGATTTTTGTGTTGTGTTGAAACACAACTGAGCTGTTTTGGTGTAACTGAACTAGTGACATAAAGTGTAACTAAACAACAGAGAGCAAATGTTACTAAGGTATTGAATCCACCAATAACCTATGCTAAGGAAATCTCAATTTCAATATCACTCTTGTCCCTGGTGTAGATATCAGTGAGCTTCTAGGCTTGCTGACTATCTAGATAGCAGTGAAGGTTCAAGCCTGCTGCTCATCAAAGGGTTGTTTCAGGAGGATGGTTTAGTATCACTAAGATAATTATCTAATCCTAGTATTAGCTGTCCTCTCACAAAACAAACTAACCACAGATCAATCACTTAGATGAGTAAGCAATCCTGAAGGATAATTTATCCTAAACAGTTCTAGCACAACAAGAACAATATCTATGATTTCAACTAACTAGCAGTGGCATTGGTTTCATCTCAACCTTAGCAATTAAACTAGAACATGATGAATTTTACTGAACAACTGAAGCTTAAACTGAACATTAACTGAATTATGAACTTGAATTGAAATTGAACAGAATTTAACAGTAGATTGAGAAGTGATAGTAGAGAGCACTGGCTAGTCCAGGCCTCTAATGGGTTGTGCTCTGGCTAATCCAGGCATACCCAAAACATTACACCCTCACTTCCTATTTATAATCAGAACACCCAATTAGGGTTTTTACACCAAACCCCCAAATTTAACAAAATTAGGGTTTATAGGAATTTGGGAAAAACTCACCATACCCTCTGAATTTGTTGTCCCCTCTGCAATTGAGCGCTGACCCATGCTTCAACTTGCTTCTGCTACTCGAACGCTGCTCCAATTTCCTTCTTCTCTCCACTGTGAAACCCTAGTTCCATCTCTGTCTTGGATGTAGCACCTAAGAGTGGTGGGTGCTAAGAACAAGAAGGAGAGTAACTAGGGTATGGTTGTTCTGATGATGGTCGGCTGGGGAGGTGATGGTGGCGATGGGTGAGGTGAGGTCTGCAACTGTCGGGGGAGGAAGAGGTTTTTGGGGGAATGGAATTTTGGGGAAGAAGAAGGTGGGTGTTTGTTTTGGGTCGATGGGTTTGATGTTTAGGTGTTGTTCAGGTGCAGCGGAGTTTGATGAACAACGAGTGGAAGGCGTTGGATCATCAACTTCAGATTGAATCTAACGGCAAGATAGAAGAAGGCTCTGAGCGACCATTGGATTAAGTGATACAACGAAGCTGACGGCTCCAGATGGAGTTAGGTACTATGGTGTTTGACATGAGCTTTGGATTTTGATGCACAATGATGAGGCGACCGTTGGATGACAAGATGGATCCAATCTGACGGCTCTCATGGAAATGGGTATGAATAATGGAAATGGATTTGGGTAAGGGTTTTGGGCCTTGGGTATGCCAAGCCCATATCTTCTTTAAGAACAATTCTTCCTCTTCAAGCCCACTTCTAATTGATCCGGCTCTTGCAAACATCATTCTTCGCTTCCTCCTAGCGGGAGTCTTTACCGTTCCTTTGCTCTATTCGCTCCGTGAGATAACCAGGCTTTATTTAGTACCTAAAAATGCAAAATTAATTAAGAAAATTATTTATTCTTGAAAACAACGAAAACACAGAATATGGGATAAAATATAGAATTAATGCACAAAAGATGAGTTAAATGCCAAGAAAAATATATAGAAATATGCACTTTTTAGCACTCATCACCAGCCACATCTCCGCGCCAAGGCATGCCAACCAGGACAGCCGCACCACTGTGCCAATGGCAAACCATGCCAGCCACATCTCCGCGCCAAGGCATGCCAACCATGCCAGCCACATCTCTGCGCCAAGGCATTCCAAGCATACCAGCCGCACCACTGTACCAATGGCAAACCATGCCATCCACGTCTACCGCGCCAAGGCATGCCAACCATGCTAGCCGCACCATGCTCCAATGTCATGCCAAATCCTTGGCCCCACCATGCCAAGCCAACCGCACCTTTCCTTGGCCCCAACCATGCTAGCCGCACCATGCGCCAATGGCATGCCAAACCATTGGCCCCACCATGCCAAGCCAACCGCACCTTCCCTTGGCCCCACCATGCCAAGCCGTCCGTACCAAACCATTGGCCCCACTATGCCAAGCCATCCGGGCCATTGGCCTTGGCCCCACCATGCCGACCTTCCTTAGGCGGCTACCAAAACGAAGGCGTGCGACGATCAACGACCACCCTTCCATCCTAGATGCAAATCCTAGCTGTCCAAGGTCGCCAAACAATGCATGGTAACCTTTGTCCCAAAACCCTAGTTTTGGCCACGCCAAACCGCGCCAAGGCATGCCATGCTACATGTGCCAATGCCATGCCAAACACCTTGTCGCGCCAGACCATGCCGGTCTTCCCTATGCGGCTACCAAAACGAAGGCGTGCGACGACCAACGACCACCCTTCCATCCTAGATGCAAATCCTAGCAGTCCAAGGTCGCCAAAAAATGCATGGTAACCTTTGGCCCAAAACCCTAGTTTTGGCCACGCCAAACCGCGCCAAGGCATGCCATGCCACATGTGCCAATGGCATTCCAACCACCTTGTCGCGCCATACTATGCCGGCCTTCCCCATGCGGCTACCTAAACGAAGGCGTGCGACGATCAACGACCACCCTTCCATCCTAGATGCAAATTCTAGCCGTCCAAGGTCGCCAAACAACGCATGGTAACCTTTGGCCCAAAAACCTAGTATTGGGCACGCCAAACCGCGCCAAGGCATGCCATGCCACATGTGCCAATGGCATGCCGACCACCTTGCCGCGCCATACCATGCCGGCCTTCCCCATGCGGCTACCAAAACGAAGGCGTGCGACGATAAAAGACCACCCTTCCATCCTAGATTCAAATCCTAGCCGTCCAAGGTCGCCAAAAAACGCATGGTAACCTTTGGCCCAAAACCCTAGTTTTGGCCACGCCAAACCGCGCCAAGGCATGCCATGCCACATGTGCCAATTGAATGCCAACCACCTTGCCGCGCCATACCATGTCGGCCTTCCCTATGCGGCTACCAAAACGAAGGCCGACAATAATCAACGGCCACCTTTTCATCTAAGATGATGATCTTAGCCGTCCAAGGTTACCGGCTAACATATGACAACCTTTGGCCCTAGTTTGGTCGCGCTTAAACAAAGCCAAAACCCTAACTTTTAGCCGCGCCTAAACTGGGCCATATTAAAGCCATACTGATCATACTTTCATGCCACTGGATACCAAACGAAAGGTTGCAATAATCAACGGCTACCTTCCTCTTAAGATGAAAAATCTCGACCGTTGAAGGTCACCACCGAGCCGGCAAGTCTCCCAAGCTCAACTTGCAATACAACAACAACATGCTACATGTTTTCCACGAAAACACTCGAGACATCAACACATGTCACAAACTGGGGGATGTTCATTGGGTATTGGTTTGGCGGTTTACAGCGTGCGGCGTACACTACGCTCGTTATAAGAAAGTGTCATAAGGATGAGGCGGTTAGTAAATACAGGGAGTAATGGTTAAACACTTTCTTTTATGGAACATCAATTCCAAGCATTACCGGTTACAACCTCCTCGCATTTACTCACACGTTTTCCATCTCTTAATAAGACCAGAGTCGTTTCACTTCGACTTGTATAAATAGGCATTACCTATTTCCACCAAAGGAGAAGTTCAGGTCAGGAGGATACAACACTCAGAAAACATTTGTTATCTTTCCATCTGTTAGCTTCCCACTTCTGATACAAGTCGTGAAACAACTACTCTTCCAGAATCAACTATTCTGGTCTCAACACTTTCTTCGCTTCCCTCCCCAAAACCAACCCTTCTCCTTCACTTTGTGACCGAAGCAAGTCTGGAACGACCATTTCTTGGTTTAGGCCGGATTTGTACATATTGATCTCTCGAATCTAAAGTACTCCCTTGCAGTACATTGTTTAGGGTTTAAATTTGTTTCTCACCCACACACCCGAAATTACCAAAATCAAAAAAAATCGTTTTCAGCCTCAAACAATTGGCGACCACAGTGGGAGATTGATCTTTCGGTTACAATGTCAATTTTCGACCATCGATCTCATGCTTCGACTCAGACATCAAGTTGGTAGAAGCAGACGATCCGCTCAGGGATCGACGACTCAGTTACCAGACGACCCGATTATCAGTCTTGACACGGCGAGGGATGACTGGGGACTGCCTAGAGGTTAAAAGCGAACGATCCAACCAGGGATCGACGACTCGATTATCAGATAGGACGGCTGGGGACTTTCCACAATCACGGCGGTGCCTCCCGTAAAACTCGGTCTTACACCCGGAAGATTCCGTTTTCATCAAGAGACCTGAAAAACCGAGTAAGTCTTACCTAGAAAAAATACATGGTTTGCTATTTCTAGTTTTCACGGGAATGATGAAACCGATAGCCATGTTATGTTTCACACCATGTCATCTACATACACTCAATGCTCACGGTTCCATGGTTTTCCTGGGATGTTTGCATCACTTGCAATTGTAACCAAGACAACATCATTCCCAAAACAATCCATTTAAAAACAATTCATTCCAAAAGAATAATCCAAAACCCTCAAGGTAACATTTGTATATCAACCCAAAAATCCAGGAAATCAAAACTATAAACTAGGCGTTTCATTTGCCTTTCAAAAAAAAAAACCTAAAAATATGAAGTTAAGAAGACATAAATACATTCAAGGAAAGTTTTTAAACAATGGCTTGATCTTCTTAGCAAGAGCCTCCTTCGTGCTTTGGAGAGCCGCCCTCTTCAACTTCAGCTTCCTGGACAATTTTTTGACTTCCGCTTCTTGCTTCTTTACCATATCCGCAGAAGGACCTTCGACTGTTTCGACCAGAAACTTTTCAACCTCAGAGAAACCTTCAACGAACCAAGGAACATTGAACTCGAAGTTTACACACATGTCACGATGGAACCTCCAGCTCGAGATTACATCCTCAGAAACAGTATTACCGGTCACGTTGCACATGTCGTCAATCGAAGACAAAGCTTCCTCCACACGCTTAACCAACACAAATAGACTAGTAACCTTCTTGATCGTGGCGATATGTCCGTAGCTTTCCCATATCTTGGTGTATAGCGCCGCATGTTTGGCTGGCACGCTAAATCCCTCGATCAACACATGATCCGGATAAGGAACCAGGTATGGAGGGTTGAAAGTGGCGCCTGCGTCTACATCAACAACCGGCAAGGGATTCCTAACGACAATTGCACCTGCGGCCACTGGAGTACTCTCCATTATCTGAGTCACAACGAAGTTTTCATCTCGATCAACATCCATTCCAAGGTCGCCCGGTGCGGCTGCCACAATTGGAGACAAAGTTGTATCACCACCAGTCTCCGTCTTAGGGCCATCTTCAGAAACGGTTTCCCCCTATGACATCACGGATTAGATATTTTCCAAAGAAAAAAAAAACATGCGGGAGACTCACTGATTCACTTTCAGACTGGCTAGAGGAAGATTCAGCACTTCTGTCGGAAGAACTACTCTCACCATCACTGAACTCCGAGCTTTCATCCTTCTCGGGTTCCCCATCGCCACGGATAGGCTCAGCACCGCCACCCTCCGTCTCGAGAAGCGATGTTTTCTGAATGCTTGCAAGTTTGGTAAAGGCATTCACGCTGCTGAGACCCTAGGCAAGATACAAAGACGGATACTCAGGAAAGAAACAAGGATATACACGATCCAACTAAAGTCAAGAGAAAAATAACACGTACCCGCATATTGGACGAACTGAAAGTCGGTAGGGCTGTCGAAACTAACTGGGAACCATCTGCACCGCTTTTAGATCTTCGCTCCTTTACTTGGGGACTATCTGCATTCGGACTAAAACCGCAGGAGAAGGCTTACCGCGATGGTTTTCAACCACATCATTCACGAATACATGGAAAACAAGAAACTCATCCTGCCAAAATATGTTATATTTGGAGGTTGTTGATGGATTTCGTTCCGCAAGCAGGAAAGGGAGACTTTTACCCGACACAAGAACAGTAGCATCGAGAACAGTTGGCAACGAGACTTCTGGAACAACCGGATGACGAACAAGTGGAACCCCTTGGTCAAAACCCATATCCTGAGCCTCCCTATCGACATTGTAAGAGACTGATTTGCAAGATCCTCGAAAGAAAGACGACACATAACCGGGCGTGCAGCTTCGCATGAACACCATCTCTCCAACACTCATATCCTCTTTATCAGAAGACAAAGACATGCTCGGAGCAGAAGAAAAGGTACTGCTCTGAGTTATGGACGCATGCACCGGATCCCATGGACGAAAATTGATCGTGTGCGAGTTGTCAAAGAATCCAACCAAGTTCGAACCAATCTTTGGGCGCCTATTCGACCAGCGCAGTATCCTAGAGCCAGCCCAAGACTCGGGAAGTAAGGCCAACGGTTTTGGAGCATACCTTTCGAAGTGCTCCCACGGCCACGCTTGGAGAAAGGCGGCATGAATATACGAATCCACTTTCATGTAACCATTTGAAGCGCACATGTCCACGACCAGTTGATCCAAGTGTGTGTATAGAGAACCAAGAAACAAGCCGCCAATAGAGAGAAAGACACCTTTTGCCAATTTTATGGAAAACTTGATAAGTTCCTATCTTATCTCCTTCTTACCCGATCCGTCATCGAAAATATCTCTGGATAACCAAAGAGCCAAGAACGTCGCGACATGAAGCGTACTATTCTTCTGATTCGGCTCCAACTCATCGGGAAACCACTAAGACACCCACCGGACATAGAAGCACCTCGTATCGTTTTCTTTCTGAACGAATCCTTTTGAGTTCGCAACCAGAGCGGCGCACATTTCTTCTTCATCTGCAAACAATTTGACATCGAGGTTTCCTATTACAGGAAGGTTCAACAACACGGCCACTCTCTCTAAGGAGAAAGTCATTTCACCCCACCTGCATATGGCCGTGTGAGTGTCTGGACACCATCTGGAAATAAAAGCAACCAAGCCTGGAATATTTTTCCTAATTTGAAGCACTGCGGAAGCCGCGACAGCATCAATGATCTGCGCCTTGATCAAACTGGATTTTACACATTCCTGGCTCATCATGAATCGCATCGATTTCTCAAAGGGATGCAACGGACTCACAGAGATTTTAAAGTCAATATGAGAAGCATGATACTCTTTCCTCTGAAGACAAAACCTTATTACACCTCCTGGCCGAACCGACCGGGCCTCTCCTTCACTTTCCGGACTAGTCAGAAGAATCGACACATATTTGGGATGATTTCTCCTAATCGTGGCGGATGTTGTAAAGAACTCATCATCTATGTTTGGATTGGAATTGCCAACATCTTTCGGTACGACAAAATTTTTCTCAAATGACATCCTAACGAAAATTCTCTCACGCTACTTCCACCTTCGAAATAACTACAATGGAACAATACGAAGAGAAATTATTACGGAAAGTGCATGGAAATTATTTTATCAGACACAAGAGATCCATACTGGACGCAAGCCAATTTTTTTCAAAGTCATAATGCGTATAGGCAAATAAATGGGGACTTACATACCCTGCATCAACACCTCATGCCAAGACCATACCCTGGAGCGAGAAATTTGCGCCCGGCCGAGGAGGCGCACCCCACCACGGGAACCATACACACGGTCACACCAGGAAAAAGGAGTAAACCCTAGAAGCTAGGTTTTCGCGGGAAGGGAATGACAATTACCAGCTCATGCATGCCTACTTTGCACGGTAATTGAGGCGGCCAACATCATTACGGTATTCACGCCTAAATGTTACTACAAGTTCGTGCAAAGCATACCTACGGCTAGGATTCATACCAACGCAGAAGGAAAACATTTCTACAAGTTCATGAAAAGGTACGCCTACAGCTAGGGTTTGCACTAACACAAAAAAAACAACAAGAAAAGCAAGTTAAAGAGGAAGTGTTGGAAGACATACCTGGGATTCGCTCGTCCTCTTTACTGTTACCACACGGCCAGAATAAAAACAATATATAGGTTTGAAGTAAAAGGAGAGGTTGGCACTCCTTTTATAGGCGTGATACTTGGGAGTTTGAATAAGGGAAGGACTTCCTATTTGAGTCAAGTAAGGAAAAGAGGCAACCGGGCCGGCGAAGACCAATCACCATGCCAACGCCGTCCGCGCCATTGCCTTGGGCCCACCACGCCAAGACGTCCGCCATGCTTGCCTCGCCAGGACCGCACCATGCCTTGGCCCCATATGCCAAGCCGTCCGCGCATGCTTTGCCTCACCAAACTGCGTCAGTGCCATGGACCCACCATGCCAAGCCGTCCGCGCCATGACTTGCTGCACTAACACCGAAAACTCGCCAAGCCAGCATCATGATATTCCCTAACCCAGCCAAGGTGATGCATAGCCAGACTAAGCCGACGATCTTCATCTCACCACTTCACGGTCTACACCACGAATAGAATCTACGCAAGGCCGCCAAACACGAGGATCATGGACTCTCCTTACCTCTCGAAAAGGTTAGTCGGACCTTCCTGACCATCTTTCCACGACTTGTCGTTTCGATTTATGTCCTTGACCTATGCTTACCTCGCAACAATGCTCCTGTTCCGAGCTAAGCAGGGGACTTAATGTTGATGGTGGTTTTTAGCTTAGGGTTAAAATCGTAAAACCGTACAACTGACATGACGTCACTATGACCATTATCACATTTATTGAATCGATCAGCACGTAAGAATTACCAGGGTACCTTTTTTTTTATGTGTCATGTTCCACGGCAGAACCCTTAACATTGACCGACATCATCTATGCCAAACCCTAATTCTCATGCTACCGCGCCAAGGCATGCCAACCATGCCAGCCGCACCACTGTGCCAATGGAAAACCATGCCAGCCACATCTCCGCGCCAAGGCATGCCAACCATACCAGCCGCACCACTGTGCCAATGGTAAACCATGCCAGCCACATCTCCGCGCAATGGCATGCCAACCATGCCAGCCGCACCACTGTGCCAATGGCAAACCATGCCAGCCACATCTCCGCTCCAAGGCATGACAACCATGCCAGCCGCACCACTGTTCCAATGGCAAACCATGCCAGCCGCACCACTGTGCCAATGGCAAACCATTCCAGCCACATCGCCGCGCCAAGGCATGCCAACCATGCTAGCCGCACCATTGTGCCAATGGAAAACCATGTCAGCCACATCTCCGTGCCAAGGCATGCCAATCATGCCAGCCAGACCACTGTACCAATGGAAAACCATGCCAGCCACATCTACCGCGCCAAGGCATGCCAACCATGCTAGCCGCACCATGCGCCAATGGCATGCCAAACCCTTGGCCCCACCATGCCAAGCCAACCGCACCTTGCCTTGTCCCCAACCATGCTAGCCGCACCATGCGCCAATGGCATGCCAAACCCTTGGCCCCACTATCCCAAGCCATCCGCGCCATTGTCCTTGGCCCCACCATGCCGGCCTTCCCTATGCGGCTACCAAAACGAAGGCGTGCGACGATCAATGGCCACCCTTCCATCCTAGATGCAAATCATAGCCGTCCAAGGTCGCCAAACAACGCATGGTAACCTTTGGCCCAAAACCCTAGTTTTGGCCACGCCAAGGCATGCCATGCCACATGTGCCAATGGCATGCCAACCACCTTTCCGCGCCATACCATGCCGGCTTTCCCTATGCGGCTACAAAAACGAAGGCCTGCGACGATCAACGACCACCCTTCCATCCTAGATGCAAATCCTAGCCGACCAAGGTCACCAAACAACGCATGGTAACCTTTGTCCCAAAACCTTAGTTTTGGCCACGGCAAACCACGTCGAGGCATGCCATGCCACATGTGCCAATGGCATTCCAACCACCTTGTCGCGCCATACAATGCCGGCCTTTCCCATACGGCTACCAAAACGAAGGTGTGCGACGATCAACGGACACCCTTCCATCCTGGATGCAAATCCTAGCCGTCCAAGGTCACCAAACAACGCATGGTAACCTTTGGCCCAAAACCCTAGTTTTGGCCACGCCAAAACGCGCCAAGGCATGCCATGCCACATGTGCCAATGGCATGCTAAACACCTTGCCGCGCCATACCATGCCGGCCTTCCCCATGCGGCTACCAAAGCGAAGGCTTACGACGATCAATGACCACCCTTCCATCCTAGATGCAAATCCTAACCGTCCAAGGTCACCAAATAGCGCATGGTAACCTTTGGCCCAAAACCCTAGTTTTGGCCACGCCAAACCGCGCTAAGGCATGCCATGCCACATGTGCCAATGGCATGCCAACCACCTTGCCGCGCCATACCATGTCGGCCTTCCCTATGCGGCTACCAAAACGAAGGCGTGCGACGATCAACGACCACCCTTCCATCCTAGATGCAAATCCTAGTCGTCCAAGGTCGCCAAACAACGCATGGAAACCTTTGGCCCAAAACCCTAGTTTTGGCCACGCCAACCGCGCCAAGGCATGCCATGGCACATGTGTCAATGGAATGCCAACCATCTTGTCGCGCCATACCATGTCGGCCTTACTAATGCGGCTACCAAAACGAAGGCGTGCGGCGATCAACTGCCACCCTTCCATCCTAGATGCAAATCCTATCCGTCCAAGGTCGCCAAACAACCCATGGTAAGCTTTGGCCCAAAACCCTAGTTTTGGCCACGCAACTTCGCCAAGGCATGCCATGCCACAAGTGTCAATGGCATGCCAACCACCTTGCCGCGCCATACCATGTCGGCCTTCCCCATGCGGCTACCAAAGCGAAGGTGTGCAACGATCAACGGACACCCTTCCTTCCTAGATGCAAATCCTAGCAGTCCAAGGTCGCCAAACAGCGCATGGTAACCTTTGGCCCAAAACCCTAGTTTTGGCCACGCCAAACCGCGCCAAGGCATGCCATGCCACATGTGCCAATGGCATGCCAACCACCTTGCCGCGCCATACCATGCCGGCCTTCCCTATGCGGCTACCAAAAGGAAGGACTGCAACAATCAACGGCCAATTTTTCATCTAAGATGCAGATCTTAGATGTCCAAGGTTACCAACTAACACATGGCAACCTTTGGCCCTAGTTTGGTCGCGCCTAAACAAAGCCAAAACCCTAACTTTTGGCCGCGCTTAAACTGGGCCATATTAAAGCCATATTGATCATACTTTCATGCCACTGGATACCAAATGAAAGGTTGCAATAATCAACGGATACCTTCCTCTTAAGATGCAAAATCTCGACCGTTAAAGGTCACCACCGAGCCGGAAAGTCTCCCAAGCTCAACTTGCCAGACAACAACAACATGCTACATATTTTCCACGAAAACACTTGAGACATCAACACATGTCACAAACTGGGGGATGCGCATTGGGTATTGGTTTGGCGGTTTACAGCGTACGGCGTACACTACGCTCGTTATAAGAAAGTGTCATAAGGATGAGGCGATTAGTAAATACAGGGAGTAATGGTGAAACGCTTTCTTTTATGGAACATCAATTCCAAGCATTACCGGTTACCACCTCCTCCCATTTACTCACCCGTTTTCCATTTCTTAATGAGACCAGAGTACGTTTCACTTCGACTTGTATAAGTAGGCATTACCTATTTCCACCAAAGGAGAAGTTCAGGTCAGGAGGATACAACACTCAGAAAACATTTGCTAGCTTTCCATCTGTTAGCTTCCCACTTTCTGATACAAGTCGTGAAACAACTACTCTTCCAGAATCAACTATTCTTGTCTCAACACTTTCTTCGCTTCCCTCCCCAAAACCAACCCTTCTCCTTCACTTTGTGACCGAAGCAAGTCTGGAACGACCATTTCTTGGTTTAGGCCGTATTTGTACAGATTGATCTCTCGAATCTAAAGTACTCCCTTGCAGTACATTGTTTAGGGTTTAAATTTGTTTCTCACCCACACACTCGAAATTACGAAAATCAGCAGAAACCGTTTTCATCCTCAAACACCTTGTGGTAGATTAGATTGATTAGTTGTGTAGATCGGCATCAATACAATTCTTTGTGATTAAAAGTATTGATTGCAAAATCTTAACAATTACTTCGGAAGTTGAGAATAAGATAGATCTAAGAACCTGACGAAGGAGTTTATTGAGATAAACAAAAGATCCTTTGTCGAACTCACATCACTTGGTTGAAGAGAGTTGATACCAAACAGATTTGTTGTTCCTTTACTGTTTGGAATACGAACCAAAGGAATTGTTCCAAGTACGTGACTTATTACAGGTCGGAGGTGTGGGAATATATACGGAACTAGGTGAACTATAGGTTTAGTTGTTTGGTCTCAACTATACGAAGTTGGTTTGATTTTGTATAGCGTCTTAATCCTGAGAGTATTCAATTCTGGACAAGGTCCCGGGGTTTTTCTGCATTTGCGGTTTCCTCGTTAACAAAATCTTGCTGTGTCATTTACTTTTATTTTCCGCAATTATAATTGTTGTTATTATAATTTAAAGTAAGTTACACAAACATTAATTCCTATTTACTTGATAGTGATCCTATTGTGTTTGGTTAAGTCCGAACCTCTTATCAAGTAAATATACTTCGTTGTTGTGTTGTCTCGATCTCGTATCCATAGACGATCACACGAAGTGTGAACCGATTAGTTGTATTTTCTCGACTCAGTCCTGTTGATGGTGGTTTTTAGTTCAGGGTTTAAATTGTAAACCTTGCGTTTAATAGGCCGTCACTCTGCAAAGAGAAAGAGCCATGTAAAAGTGATGAGTGTTCAACCTCTTCACTGGCGTATTTATTAAGCCACATATATTCACATGAAATTTAACCAGAATGGTGCATGTAGCAACAATCCCAGATATTCTGTAAATTTTGACACCATGTATGTATTATTCGGTTAATATAAGTTTCTTTGAATGCTTTCTGTGCTATGTTCCCCGGCTGAACCCTTAATATTGATATGGCATGAAAATTTGTATTCACTCGCAGCATAGTAACACGAATTTCCAAGTATCAAGGCTAAGGTCCTTGCATAAAGTATTCAATCGGAAATCATACTGCTCTCTGGCAATGAACTTAAAAGAACTTTGTGTCAACACATAAAATTCAATTAATTTTGTGATACTTCACAAGATTCAGATATTACCCTGACTAATTTGCAAAAATTAGGGTTTTACGCCCTGCGCAGTATAATAGACCTTGCCTGTCAAAATTAAGTCTAGGAGAACTAGGCAATTAATTTGCCATGGATTAGTAGGTGAAAAATCCTACCCACAATCAGAAAACAAGGAATAAAAGGAGCCGTGGAATAGGAGCAGCATCAAAGGGAGGTGTGGCCACGCCATAGGCTAGACGTCGCCACTTGCAAGTGGACATACCCTATGATACTCGAACCGGCCCCTATTCCCACCACACGCACATAAGTTGTCGCTGGGCCCATGCTTGTCGGCCTTATTTCCCATCGACCAATCAGGTTGCTGTAAATCAGCCACACGCACACCAAAAGTGTGGTGACGCCCATGCTTGGCCGGCCTCTCTTATATTAACCAATCAGGTTGCTCCAAACTTGTCACAGTGTTAAAAGAGGTAAACTACGCCAAATGGTCACAAAGCCATTTTCTTTCCAAAAACTGCGCCAACATGCCAAACGTGCCATGTTGCGCCAATGCGCTAATTTTGCATGCCAAACGTGTCGTTCCGCTCCAGCATGCTAGTGACATGTCGAACATGCCATGCCTCGCCAAAACAATAATTGGCATGCCAAACATGCCGAACGTGCCACAGAAGCATGCCGAACGTGGCAGCGTGCCGTAAATAGCGCTCTACGTGCTAACCTACCTCCTGTTCGTGGCCAACGCCATGATGTGCTTAAATTAGGGTTTTGCTAGTCAGAATCACGACTCTACTTTAGGAGCATTAATCAAAACCCTAATTTCCAGTTGTGGCTCAAATCACGCCACTTTGGGCCCCAAACATGCCACGAGCCATGCGGGACCCAGGAAACCCTAGGAATGGCGCCATATCATATCCACTCATGGAAACTCTTGCTCTTGTGGCCGTTTCCACATAATTGCCTTGTTATAGTGCCTTTGGCATGATTATGGCGCCGTTTGCATAAAAAAGCATCACCATGCCGCGGCTGCATGCCGCACGCACTAATTAGGGTTTTGGCATGCCAAATCCTAATTTAGGTGAGGTTGCTATGATAGACGCATTTATGTGCCTATTTTCATCTCTATTGTGTATATTGTTAGTACCCATTTTTGTACTTATTTTGGTATTTTATCTCTTTGTAGGTGTTTTTGGAGAAATAAGCTTTTCCGGCGAAATTGGCTCGAAAAACTGTTAAAGGCACCTGGGAGGACTTTTGCTATTCGGACTCTCGCTTTGGATAAGGGGTGATCCATTTCCAGGCAGCTGCTAAAGGGACACCGGAGCTGGATAGGGGGCATCTCTTCTTCACATTTCAAATGAAGTTTTGGCGGGAAAGTGAGTTTGTTAACTGGCAGTTTTTGATCAGAATTTTTGAAGGAGCTATAGTGCGATTAAAGGGCTGGAAATGTTTGGGCTTACTCTATTGACTTATAGGAAGCTAACAGAGGTGAGTTTAAGGGCCAGAAGTGGCTTGATAAGCCGTGAGAACCAATTGGAGATAATACAGGGAAGAAGAAAAACTCGGACTCTGTTGGGTTTTGTTTGAGTCGAATTTGGATTTCCAGCGTGACTAAGTTGTGGATATACATTCCTATAGATTCTTCTATATCTAACTAAGAGTTTGGGATAAGTTGGAGACCTAAAGAAGACGCGTAAAGAGGGTTCCGTGAAAAAAAAGGAAACCGAGTTATACTCGGATTTTAATCGCCTTGTGTGTGTATAAATAGCATGGGATGTGTTCAAAAAAGTGGGTCGAGAGTTGGGGGTCGAGCAGAGCCTCTGAGGAGCAGAAACAATCGATATCCAGGAACGGGTTCTGCTGCTGCCATTAAAGAGCTTGAAGAACACGAAGAACAAACTATCCAGAACAGTCTTATTTTCAGCAGCGTCAACAACAGTTGGATTGTGTCGTTGTTTACAGCAGCAAAGTATTGTCGTTGTTCTCTGAACGCTCAGCGTGGGTCGTAGATCCACTGTTTTATCCTTTTTCAATCTTTTAAACACCTTGTGAGCTTGAATTATTATTTTGACTGTGTGTTTTATATGAATAGCTAAACCCCAATACTGGGATGAAGGAGGAAGCCTTATTTCACAAACTTTTGGTAACTATAATCGATTCTTTATGACTTTTGCACTTGTTTTTCATCATTTTATGATTTTTATTAATTAGTTGTGATTTCGTTTGATGGTGTATGCTTAGACGTAAGAGCTTTTGATGCACCATGCTTGTGATTTACAATTGATGTTTTACAAAATCTATTTTTGGCAAATAAAAGAGTCAACAAAAGAGCTAGAATAGTTATGAGTCGTTATATGAACTGATTGAATGTGGTTAATGGTGGAATCCGAAGTCCTAGTATCTCTTGATCGTGTGACATATTTTGTATATATTTTTGTTTTTAAATCTTTACAAGTCCGAGCAACGAACTTTTACTTACCACACAAAAATATTACATCAATTTTTGGCGCCGCCGACGCGGATTTGTATTAGATTTTAGGTTTTAGATTTATTTTATTTCTTTTAGAATTTTTGTTCTCTTTTACGCCTTTGGTATTTTTTGATTCTTTTCAGATTTCGAGCGAAGCTACAAGGAAAGAAAAAGTGCTATAAAAGGAAAGCATCGCCAAAGAAGGAAAGAAAAGAGGAATCCGAAAGGAGTGAAGAAGAAGATTTTGTATATAGTTATTTTGGTTTATTTTTAGAAACTGTAAATAGGGTTTTAGTTTTTGTAATTTTTCTTTTTATTTTTGGACACTTTTTGGACATTATTTTTTTTAAAACCCTACGGAAGGGTTAAGATTAAATATAAACTGTTTGCAGGGAAGGACGACAGTTACGATACTGTCTCGGCCCCTCGGGTTCGTACACTGACATTGGAGTCGGTGGCCTGAGTCGACTTCAACGGTTCATCGCCCGTCTGGTACGGGAGGTAAGACTCTATCCACCCACGAATACCCTGTCAGTGGGTTTTATTTTGTGTGACAACTCACACCCCTGCAATAGAATGTCGAACTGGTATCACAATAGCCAATACAACGAATATCCTACTGAGTTTCAAAATGGACGTTACAATTTTAACCATAATGTGAATAGTGATTGGGAACATCAAACTTTTCAAGGTTACGGCTCGTACCATGGTGAGCCCAATTATTATACACACACACCCCGGTCATACGAGCAAGAAAATAAGAATTATTATAGTACTAGTTCCTCGTCTTTGGACAATATAATGAAAATGTTGAAAACTAGTCCCTATTATGATCCTTCTGAACCTGTTCTTCCTCTAGAAGAGTCTCTCAAATAATTAACTGAGAATACAAATAGGTTTGTGTTAGAAATGAATAAAAAAAATGCACCCATGAGTGAACCTTCTATACACGATACCATAAGGAAGTCTTGTGAGTCGACTCAGAAAATATTGTTAGAGGCCCAGGAAAGAACTGCTCAAAATAGTCTTAATTTCCAATATAGTGTTTCCAATAATACCTTTGAAAATGAGGATAGTTATTTGCATAATCAAGATGACAAGGATAGGATTGGTAACACTACTTTAGATGAGGTTCAACCATTTTCATGATATTATGATGATTATGACGAGGATAGTGATGATGAAGAATTTGAAATATGTAGGCATGGTGATCAGGAATTTGTTACTCCAAATGAACTTTATGATGATAGTGCTATTTCTGGTTCAGATCCCGATAATTTTAATAATTATTCACCTATTCAAAAGGACGAGGATTTGATTAGAGATACCACTTCTTTAGATGATGTAATATTTCCTTTTGATTACGAAGTCGATAATGGTTTAGAGGAACGAGTTTATTCTGAGAATATCGTTTTAGAGTCTAGCGATTTAGAAACAATGGTCTTAGACGAAGAAAATGAACTCGTATAGCTATTAAATATGGGTGAGGATGCGTCACTTGAGTATAACCTAGAAGAAGCAATTGACTATTTTCAGGATTCAAACGATCTAGAAATTAAGGAAATTGTAGCTGGTCTATCTAGAGATACCCAAAACTCTAAGTTTGGGGGTGATTATCATTCTCCATGTGCCTCAACCATTTTACAAGATTATCTTCACACACGTTTTCCTGAACCTAGTGATGTCCATAAGGAAGTTCAGTTATTAGAAACCCATCCTCTGGTTGATGTGGTTTACCCAGGCTATGATATCAAGA
The DNA here is from genome assembly GCF_003573695.1 of Papaver somniferum. Classification (NCBI taxonomy): domain Eukaryota; kingdom Viridiplantae; phylum Streptophyta; class Magnoliopsida; order Ranunculales; family Papaveraceae; genus Papaver; species Papaver somniferum. The sequence continues at coordinate 160,766,108 of NC_039359.1, read as the reverse complement.
CGACTTTGTTTTCCCACCAAATATTTTTCAACCAATTGTGGGAACGTATAAATTTCAGATGTGTCAATTATTCAGTTTTGAGACTAAACCTAATTACTTTAAGAGATTAGGGTTGATACATTTGCTTAAGATTGACCACCAGTTTCATAGTGGTCGATTGTTTGAGTCAAAACTGATTGACTTTAAGGATCCTCAAATATTCAGGTTATTATTATGTGCTTTCAAATTTTTACTTGAGTTTCTTAAAACTCTAATACCTGAACCGGATCTTATCTTTGAGGAATTCCAACCCATGAAAATATTTTATTTGGACCCAGTTATAGAACCTGAACCACAGCTAGATGTAGTTGTCTTAAACAGGAAACTAGACAAGGGTGCGCTTTATTTGTTAATTTTCTTGGCAGGTTGCAGATTCCTTTTATTTGTGATAGCTCTATTTGGTTTTGATGACCCACAGAAATTTCGGCTATTACTTTATGATTCTATTAGGTGACTAATCCTTTCTTAGCCTGGCTGAAGACTTTAAACTTAGCACTTCTTGGTAGGTAACCCAACATTCATGCGACACGGTAATATCTTTCCTTATCTCTTTTTATTCAAATGGTAACATTTTCTCCTTGTTCGTGCTTTTAATTTATCTTTAGAACATTGAGGACAATGTTAGATTTAAGTTTGGGGGTACGGGAGAAACTTTTTAGTTGCAGTATGAATAAATAAACTCCAGATCTTAGAAATTTATGCATATTGAGGATTGCACTAACTAATCTAAGTGGATGGAAGCATTTTGATTGTAGGAGTTGAGGAACCAATCTGATTAGATGGCAACATCTAGAAGAGTCTATTCATAAAAGCACAGAGCTCAGGTGTTAGAAATAACATGATAGTTTCACCATATCTCGTTGAGTCCTTTTCACTTATATTTTTATTTTATTTTGTTTTTAAACTATGTTTCTCAGTGATAGGTGGGGCCCACGATTCAAGTTGTTACCAATGCTAGGGTGAATTAGAGTGATTGAGATACCATGAAAAAAAAAAAGTTGAAAAAAGAAAAAAAAAAGAGATGAAAAAAAGAGATGAAAAAATAAAATGGTAGTTACCAAAAAGTTGAAAAAAAAAATTGAGACCAGACCATTTGACAAAAAGGAATAAATTCAATAAAGTCAACCACTAGTACCCTTGTATATGCCAGTTGTGTTGACCTAGAGTTAGGTTATCGACCACTGGTACCCTTGTATATGCCAGTGTGTTGATATTAGTCGGACTAGTATCTCAATCCATTAGGATAGGTTCATTTTGGCGGAGGCCTTCAGACAGATATGGGAAACGCCGTTCTCTTAGTAAACATCAAAACCATCTATGTTTTTCTATATCCATCTTCTTGATCTATCCATGTGATTAGTTTTGACTCCGAATATGATGTCCATAGTGACTATCTGAGTAGAGCTCTGTCACTTTATATGAATTTTAGTATGCTTGAGTGCAAACTCGTGTACAACAATTGGAATTTCGCATCAGGGTACTTCCTCCTGTAGTCAATAAGTATGCCAACCAAGGAGATTCTTTAGTGCCTTCCAAGGTTCTGCATAGATAGCTAAGGTTTGGAGTAAAGGTTTTGTGGGTATATCTCTTGTAAGCCCTCCGGAGACAACACTCCGCCACTAGGGACACCTAGGGGTTTAAAGGCTTATTGCATACGCTAAATGCAATCGACGATGCCTGCGACAGTGAGTTAGGATTTTATTTTTTAGTTTTGATTTGCTCGGGACTAGCAAATAATAAGTTTGGGGGTATTTGATAGACGCATTTATGTGTCTATTTTCATCTCTATTGTGTATATTGTTAGTACCCATTTTTGTACTTATTTTGGTATTTTATCTCTTTGTAGGTATTTTTGGAGAAATAAGCTTTTCCGGCGAAATTGTCTCGAAAAGTTGTTACAGGCACCTGGGAGGACTTTTGCTATTCAGACTCTCGCTTTGGATAAGGGGTGACCCATTTCCAGGCAGCTGCTAAAGGGACACCGGAGCTGGATAGGGGGCATCTCTTCTTCACATTTCAAATGAAGTTTTGGCGGGAAAGTGAGTTTGTTAACTGGCAGTTTTTGATCGGAATTTTTGAAGGAGCTATAGTGCGATTAAAGGGCTGGAAATGTTTGGGCTTACTCTATGGACTTATAGGAAGCTAACAGGGGTGAGTTTAAGGGCCAGAAGTGGCTGGATAAGCCGTGAGAACCGATTGGAGATAAAACAGGGAAGAAGAAAAACTCGGACTCTGTTGGGTTTTGTTTGAGTCGAATTTGGATTTCCATCGTGACTAAGTTGTGGATATACATTCCTATAGATTCTTTTATATCTAACTAAGAGTTTGGTATAAGTTGGAGACCTAAAGAAGACGCGTAAAGAGGGTTTCGTGAAAAAAAAGGAAACCGAGTTATACTCGGATTTATCTCGGATTTTAATCGCCCTGTGTGTGTATAAATCGCATGGGATGGGTTCAAAAAAAAATGGGTCGAGAGTTGGGGGTCGAGCAGAGCCTCTGAGGAGCAGAAACAATCGATATCCAGGAACGGGTTCTGCTGCTGCCATTAAAGAGCTTGAAGAACACGAAGAACAGACTATCCAGAACAGTCTTATTTTCAGCAGCGTCAACAGCAGTTGGATTGTGTCGTTGTTTACAGCAGCAAAGTATTGTCGTTGTTCTCTGAACACTCAGCGTGGGTCATAGATCCACTGTTTTATCCTTTTTCAATCTTTTAAACACCTTGTGAGCTTGAATTATTATTTTGAGTGTGTGTTTGATATGAATAGCTAAACCCCAATATTGGGATGAAGGAGGAAGCCTTATTTCACAAACTTTTGGTAACTATAATCGATTCTTTATGACTTCTGCACTTGTTTTTCATTGTTTTATGATTTTTATTAATTAGTTGTGATTTCGTTTGATGGTGTATGCTTAGACGTAAGAGATTTTGATGCACCATGCTTGTGATTTACAATTGATGTTTTATAAAATCTATTTTTGGCAAATAAAAGAGTCAACAAAAGAGCTAGAATAGTTATGAGTCGTTATATGAACTGATTGAATGTGGTTAATGGTGGAATCCGAAGTCCTAGTATCTCTTGATCGTGTGACATATTTTGTATATATTTTTGTTTTTAAATATTTACAAGTACGAGCAACGAACTTTTACTTACCACACAAAAATATTACATCATGCTACGCCAACCAATCCAAATCATGCTACCCAGAGCATTGGGATTGATGTGGCAACTAGAACTAATGTTTCCAAGCCATATTTGGGCCTAACACCAATATGCCAAAATCTAGCGGCCATGGATACACCAGGCGCTACTTGTACCACCGTGCCACTGGCATGCGCAAACTATGCCAACCACGCCATTGTGCCATTATCAGGCGCCAACAGAATGTGGCCATAATCAATGGCCATCCTTTATCATGGGTCACAATCTTAGCCGTCCAAATTCGCCACAGAATTGACAGGCCTGTGGCAAGTCTTATGCGACCATCCAAGACAAGCCTAATAGCATCATATGCTATTCTCCTGCGGCAAGTCTCCTGACTTTGACTTGCTACACGTTTTTCACGAAAACACTCGAGATATCAAACATGTCATAAACTGGGGGATACTCATCAGGGTATTGGTCTGGCGGTTTATAGCGTGCGGCGTGCAACACGCCCATTATAAGAAAGTGTCAGAAAGCAGGGAAGTTAGTGGCGGCAAGAAGTAGTGGGTGTAAACCAACCCGTCTCCTTCATAATGGGGACGTGTTTTTCTGGAATTTACACACGACCCCACTTCTCCATCACTCAATAATTCCCACTTTCTACGAGATCAGGGTGAGTTCAATATGACTTGTATAAATAGGCTCTACCCATTTCAACCAAACGGAAACAATTTGGTTAACAACAACACAGTATCCAGAAAGAACCAAAGGACTGATAGATTACATTCCGCAAGCCAGTTCCACATCCTGATACAAGTCATAAAAAGCCACACCTTCAGAATTAATCATTCTGATCTCAACACCTTCTTTGCTTCCCTCCCTAAGACCAACCCTTCTCCTTCATTTTGTGACCGAAGCAAGACTGGAACGACCATTTCTTGATTTAAGCCTGGATTGTACAGATTGATCTCTCGAATCCAAAGTACTCCCTGGAGTGCATTTGTTTAAGGTTTAGATTTGTTTCTCATCCACACATCCACATTTACCAAAACCAGCAGAAACAGTTTTTACCCATAAACAACTGGCGACCACAGTGGGAGATTAATCTCTCGGTTGCAATATCAAATTCGCAATTTTATTTTTATTTTTCCAATCCCAATTTCAAGATGGTTCTCAGGTCCGGATCAGCAACAAACCCTGAGACCACCGGCGCTGAAAACGTCCTGGGTATCAACATTCCTTCCAGCGACATCAATGTACCACCTGTTAGCATGATCAACACCAGCATAGCAGGAAACGTTCCCTCAGGCGCTACACCTCCAATCACCAGAGCCAGAGCCGCTGCCTCCACCCCTAATATTTCTTCAAGCGTGACGTCCCCAGCTGTCACCAGAGTTGCCGCAACTCCACCATCGGGACGAGAAACTGGAGGAACCAGAGGAGGCCAACCTCCTATCACCATTGCTCATTTGATGGAAAGACATGAAGTTCTTTCTAAGGCTCAGACGGACATGGCTTCAACTCAGAAGGAGGTGCTTACTTTCCTTAAGATATTAAAGGAACAGTTACCGCAGGAACCACGCCGACCAGAGCCAATGAGGAGCACTTTTAATACTCCTGGTGCCGGCACCTCAGCAGGGCACAACCCTTGTAGATGAAGTGGCCCGCCCATCGGAGAGGAATCGACCATCCAATTTCATCACACATGAAGATTTGGAACGACTTCTTCGAAATCGAGACAGAGAAAACCCGGTGGGCATGCACCAGCATCAACCTCCGTATCCTCCTGATGTGCAAAGAGTTACTCTTCCGAGGGGATATTATTCTCCTCAATTCTCCCTTTATGACGGCACTGGTAATGCACGTGAACATATCTGTCGATTTTTAGAATCCTTGGGTGAGCACGAATACAATCATTCCTCCGCTTGAAAGAATTTTCAAAGCCACTTACTGGAAGAGCGTACACTTGGTACAACAACATTGCACCAAACAGCATATCCAACTGGTGTGAGATGGTTGTATATTTCTACAAGAAGTATTTCTTTGTGTCTGAGAAAATCACCTTTTCAGACTTAGGAAGGATGTTCCAACGAAACAATGAACATCCAAATGATTAGTCAAAAGATTCAGAATTTAGGCACTGGATTGTCACGACCCAAACATGAATGAACAACAATTGGTGGAGTCCTGCATCAATGGCACGGTTCCCATTTACCGCGCCGTATTGGAGAATCTACGCTTCCAGACATTCTATGAACTTCAGGAATCCGCTAAGCAGTCGGCCACAACAGCACCGACATTGTTAGAAAAAACCAGGCTGGATAAGAGTGAAGACGCACGCGAAACTCAAGGAAACAGACGCCTCATCAACAAGCAATATACCACTGGCCCCTCTGTAAGCGTGGTGGGTGAAGGAGGAAAAAGAAAAGCTCTAGCAGCAGAACAACCACCCAAGCGTGCAACACCAGCACATCAGGCAGCTCCACCTCGAAAGGCCTCGACTAAAGCTCCTGTGCAACACCAAGAAGCCGGAGAAGCTGCCCTGGATTTCCCATTCCCAATCGAGGAGGTAATTGAGCTCTTGGAAGCATGGATTCAAGATGATGCCATCAAGATGCCTCCTATCAGGCGCCCGCAAACTGAAGAGGAAATGGTAAATCCCAAGTATTTTCGTTACCACAGGTTCGTCCATCACCCTACCAACGAATGCAATAGATTGAAACGCATCTTCAAGGAAAAAGTAAAAGCGGGAGAACTTCAACTGGGCAATGAGGGAGTTCACAGAGATCATATTCCAGTCAGGAGTTGTATGCTTTCTGGGACTCCGTTCACAAAACTGTGCAGTCCATGATGCAGCGTGTATGCGAAATCCTCTATTTCTCCAAGGTGCAGCGTCAAGACATATTTGCATCCCTAAATCGTGTTGTGTCGGGCAAACGGCTTTTCTCTATCGAAGAAGCCATTCCTAAATCCCGATCTCTCTCGGGAAACACTGTTGGAAAGTGCAAAGGGGATTGTTGACCACTTCTCACCTGAAGGATGTCGAGTTCGATAGCACACTAATCGACGCGGCCTCCGACTTCAACATTATTACTGTCAAGACTTTGAGATCTGCGGGGGTTTCAAAGCAAGAGGCTACTCACTCCCCAATTGTGGTCAAAAACCCAGAAGGAGAAGCAATAAACTCTTACGGCTACATCAATCTCGAAATCAAGGTGGGAGATACTTTAACGCACGGCAAATTCCACATTGTCAAAGAATGCCCAAATTATGACATGATTCTGGGGCGCTCGTGGGTGCATAACAATAAAGCAAAATTATGAGTATGTCCTCTGCCGGTGTCCGTACCTGAAAGAATTTCCAACAAGCCGTCCGACCCCGAGGACTATATGCTGCCATATCTACAACTTGCCAATGTAACCCAGATGCCTGGAGAAATCCAATCAACGTACATACGCAGGTAAGTCTCATTGAACAACCCTTTCTGCAACCAGTCACTTCTCCTCCCGCCCAGGCCTGGGGAATGGATCCAATTATCAACCCAGGCGTCATTGGAAGGTGTGAATGGGATGTCGGCCCCTTCAAGTGTTTTATCAAAAATTTGGAAGCTGTCTTAGTCAACAATAATGGATCCGAGAATCAAAATAGAGGCGCAACATCAAAACCCGTTCCAAGTTGGAGACATGGTATGGAAAGTTACCGCTCAACCTCCTTTGTACGACTTCACAGACGAACCATACCTAGTAGCAGAAGTTATTTTGGGAGGCTACTGCAAGCTCATCAACACGGACAAGTTAGAAGGTGTAGTAATACATGCCCGGTGGCTCAAACCCTTCAAAGTCTAAAAGTCACCCCACTTCTTGCCTCAAAATTATTCTTAGTATTTCCTTCAACAATTTTCCTTTCATGCAATATTTGTAATTCCTCCAAAATTATTGCGCTGCTTGCATTCATAATTAGGGTTTCGGTTTTAATTAAAAGTATCTTTATTTCAAAAAATAAGTTTTCCTGAATCTCAAAAGGAAAAGCACCAAGTAAATCCAAACCCTCACAAATCCATTACCCATCAAATAGAAACCAGAAAAAATCAAACCCTAAAAGAAATATCTTATTCAAAAAGGTACTGAAGAAGGGAATATGCAAGGAAGAAGATCAGCAATTGGCGGCATAAGAACATATGGCTTCAACTTTCTCCTGATGAGGTTTCTCTACTTCTCGCGACGGGTTTCCCAGCTTGTGGAAGCTCACACTTCTACATACCCAGGCGGCATGCCACAGACACCCTGTGTAATTTGCAAGAGAAAATCCGATAAAAGGTTGGTCAAACCCTTAACTATTGTTATTGTTTCCCCTGTTTTGAGTAACGGTTGCCAACAACATGCAGAGGCGTTATTGTGGAAGTAGACGGGATGTGACGCGCCATCTAGCATTATTGCTGCGCTATTTATGCGTTTCGACTTTCCATTCGCTGAATCGCTCTGGAAGAATGGAAGAACTTGTTTTTCACAAAAAAGGGTTTTGGAATTCTTTCAGAGATTTTATTCATTCATCCAATTAAAGATATGAAATTATCAAAGCAGCATGAATGAGAGAATATTACTCGGTGAAGCATGGCTCCAGTCACATGAACAAAAAAAAACTGAAGTATCAAGAACATCTACAAGCTATGAAAAATATTGTTCTTCTACGAAAGGAAATGATGGATTGGGAAAACTAGTTGTCAATGCCAATGTTAGGGTCAGCAGCGCCTCCACTAGAGTTCTCTCAAGCACTTGCTCCAGCACCCTCTCCAACAGCAGGCATCCACTCCAGAAGTTGTTTCAGCGGCGACTTCAACATCCTCTCCAAAATATGTTTCATCAGCAGCTTTGGCAGAAGCTGTTCCAGTTTCTTTCTCGTGGGCCGCACTGGCATCTTTCTCAAAAACTGCTCCAACAACCTCTTGAGGATACACTGGTTCGTCCACATCGAGTCAAGGATTACGATGCCGTTATGAATAGGATAATCAAACTTATTCTCCCCCGGAAGCTTCTTATTCTTAACCCTTCGTCATTTCAGTCGAGCAGCGAACCTTTCATCTCTGGCACTTGGTAGCTGAGACGCCTCGTCGCACTGAGACGCCTTATCGTACTGGGACGCTTCATCATGTCTCAATTTCTCCTCCATGTCAACCGAAGACATGAAAGCTTGAGCATGCCCTCGAAAAATGCGTAGATGAGTGAGAGGCATACCCTGTATGATCCGGACAGCCTCACGGAACAGAGGATCGATTTTGTTTAATACCTCCTCAGACGCAGAAAACCTCGGTTTGTCAACTTCAAAGCTTTTCTCTGAGGAATTGGAAGAGTTATCATCGCCAGAAGTTCCCATCATATACTACAGAAAGGCATTATGTCTGCATCAACAACCTACGTGATGAAATAATACAAAAGAAAAGATGCAAGAAGATGTGAAGCAATACCTGAAAGAAGATGAACGCAATTATGTGATGATCGATATGAAAAGAAAGGATCGGAATGGTATTTAATATTACCCAGATATAAAAGAGAAACCTGAAGAAGAGAAACTCTTTCGCCTTCCGTATATGAAGGCTCGGGACATGGAATATCAACTGGATTAGATACTTATCTATCTGGGATAATTGGCTCACCTAGGTTGCTGACGCAAGGAATATCGCTGCTACAGAAGCAAAGCCAATGGAACAAGAGTAGAAGAGAGGGTAATCCCTTTTGAATGCACGTCATCTTGAGAGTTTGGGTAGGAAAAAGAATCCGTTTTGGATTCAGCCACGCCGAAATCAGCGCCAACATGATACAAAGTTCAGTGACCAAACCAGCATCAATACTCCATGGTCAAAGTTGCAACGCCAAACACTAGCACCCTATAGCCGAGCCGGAAGTATGTCAACGTCCCAAGCCGCCAGCGCAAGGACCATAGACCACTCGTGCCTCTTGCCAAGGTTAGTTGAATTCTCTCTGGCAATCTCTGCATGTTTTTCCTTCTTTATTTCACCCTTGTTTGTCACCATCTAATGCTTACCCCGCAACAATGCCACTGTTACGAGCTAAGTAGGGGACTTAATGTTGATGGTGGTTTTTAGTTCAGGGTTAAAATTGTAAACCTTGCGTTTAATAGGCCGTCAATATGCAAAGAGATAGAGCCACGTAAAAGTGATGAGTGTTCAACCTCTTCACTTGCGCATTTATTGAGCCACATATATTCACATGAAATTTACCCAGAATGGTGCATGTAGCAACAATTCCAGATATTTTGTAAATTTTGGTACCATACCTGTATTATTCAGTTAATATAAGCTTCTTTGAATGCTTTTTGAGCTATGATCCCCGGATGAACCCTTAATATTGATATGGCATGAAAATTTGTATTCATTCGCAGCAGAGTAGCACGAATTTCCAAGTATCAAGGCTAAGGTCCTTGCATAAAGTATTCAATCGGAAAGAATACTGCTCTATGGCAATGAACTTAAAAGAACTTTATGTCAACACATAGAATTCAATTAATTTTGTGATAATTCACAAGATTCAGATATTACCCTGACTAATTTGCAAACATTAGGGTTTTGCGCCCTGCGCAATATAATAGACCTTGCCTGTCAAAATTAAGTCTAGGAGAACTAGGCAATTAATTCGCCATGGATTAGTAGGTGCAAAATCCTACCCACAATCAGAAAACAAAGAATAAAAGGAGCCTCGGAATAGGAGCAGCAGCAAAGGGAGGTGTGGCTATGCCATAGGCCAGCCGGTGCCACTTGCAAGTAGCCATACCCCATGCTGCTCGAACCGGCCCCTATTCCCGCCACACGCACATAAGTTGTGGTTGGGCCCATGCTTGCCGTCCCTATTTCCATCGACCAATCAGGTCGCTGTAAATCCGCCACACGCACACCAAAAGTGTGGCCACGCCCATGCTTGGTCGGCCTCTCTTATATTAACCAATCAGGTTGCTCCAAACTTTCCACAGTGTTAAAAGAGGTAAACTACGCCAAATGGTCACAAAGCCATTTGCTTTCCAAAAACTGCGCCAACATGCCAAACGTGCCATGTTGCGCCAATACGCTAATTGGCATGCCAAATGTGTCGTTCCACTCCGGCATGCTAGTGACATGCCGAACATGCCATGCCTCTCCAAAACACTAATTGGCATGCCAAACATGCCGAACGTGCCACTTTGCCACAGAAGCATGCCGAACGTGGCAACATGCCGTAAATAGTACCCTACGTGCTAACTTACCTCTTGTTTGTGGCCAACGCCATGATGTGATTAAATTAGGGTTTTCTAGTCAGGAGCACGACTCTGATTTAGGCGCATTAACCAAAACCCTAATTTCCAGTTGTGGCTCAAATCACGCCAGTTTGGGCCCCACAACATGCCACGAGCCATGCGGGACCCAGGAATCCCTAGGAATGGCGCCATATCATAGCAACTCATGGAAACTGTTGCTCGTTTGGCCGTTTCCACATGATGGCCTTGCTATAGTTCTTATGGCGTCGTTTGCACAAAAAAACATCACCATGCCGCGGCTTCATGCCGCACGCACTAATTAGGGTTTCGGCATGCCAAACCCTAATTTAGGCGAGGTTGCTACGCCAACCAAGACAAATCATGCTACCCAGAGAATTGGGATTGATGTGGCAACTAGAACTAATATTGCCAAGACATATTTGGGTCTAACACCAATATGCCAAAATCTAGCGGCCATGGCTACGCCATGCGCTACTTGTACCACCGTGCCACTGGCATGCGCAAACTATGCCAACCACGCCATTATGCCATTATCAGGCGCCAACAGAATGTGGCCATAATCAATGGCCATCCTTTCTCATGGGTCACAATCTTAGCCGTCCAAATTCGCCACATAATTGACAGGCATGTGGAAAGTCTTAGGCGACCATCCAAGACAAGCCTAATAGCATCACATGTTATTCTCTTGCGGCAAGTCTCCTGACTTTGACTTGCCACACGTAGCAACCTGCTACACGTTTTCCTCGAAAACACTCGAGACATCAAACATGTCATAAACTAAGGGATACTCATCAGGTATTGGTCTGGCGGTTTACAGCGTGTGGCGTGCAACACGCACATTATAAGAAAGTTTCAGAAAGCAGGGAAGTTAGTGGCTGCAAGAAGTAGTGGGTGTAAACTAACCCGTCTCCTTTATAACGTGGACGTGGTTTTCTCGAATTTACACACGACCCCACTTATTCATCACTCAATCATTCACACTTTCTACGAGATCAGCGTGCGTTCAATATGGCTTGTATAAATAGGCTCTACCTATTTCTACCAAACGGGAATAAATTGGTTAACAACAACACAGTATCCAGAAAACACCAAAGGACTGATATCTTAGATTCCGCAATCCAGTTCCACATTCTAATACAAGTCATAAAAAAGCCACACCTTCAGAATTAATCATTCTGATCTCAACACCTTCTTTTCTTCCCTCCCTAAGACCAACCCTTCTCCTTGACTTTGTGATCGAAGCAAGACTGGAACGACCATTTCTTGGTTTAGGCCAGGATTGTACAGATTGATCTCTCGAATCTAAAGTACTCTTGTGCAATACATTTGTTTAAGGTTTAGGTTTGTTTCTCATCCACACACCCACATTTACCAAAACCAGCAGAAACAGTTTTTACCCATAAACAAGTCCATAGGCAATCACTTTCGGAGAAAGGACTTATAGGTGGAAAAGTTTTAGCTTGAGGTATATTGGATACCCTCGCCTTTTCAAGAACCCTAAATACTCCTTATGAGTTGTGGTACGGTAGAAAACCCAACTTGCACTATATCAGAGTGTTCGGAAGTAAGTGCTACATTCTAAAAGATCGAGAATAGAGAGGGAAATTTGATACTAAAAGTGATGAAGGTATCTTCCTTGGATATGCCTCTGATAGTCATGGTTTTCGAGTGTTTAATCTCAGAACCCAAGTTATGATGGAGTCTGCTAATGTTATTATCGATGATATTAGTAATTTCCATCATGATAATCCTCCTGCCGAATTGCCTCCAACTGAGACGATTGAGAAAGTCAAAGAAATTCCAGAATCAGTTGAAGACATCCCAACTGTTACTGATCCTGATATTTCTAGTGACGAGGAGAAGAGCACTGATCAGGCTGTTCCTGTTGAACAAGAGCGTATCCCTCCTCGACACCTCTGGGTTCAAAGGAATCATGATCCCAACAGTATTGTTGGAGGTAGATATTCTACTGCTAAGACAAGAGGACAACTTCAAAATATTTGCAATTTTGGTTGTTATCTTTCACAAGTAGAACCGAGAAATATTGATGAAGCTCTTAGCGATCCCTTTTGGGTGAATTCAATGCATTAAGAGTTAAATCAATTTCAAAGACAAGACGTATGGGAACTATTACCTTGCCCCTCCAATATCAATATTTTTGGTACCAAATGGATATTCAAGAATAAGTCTGATGAATTTGGCACAATTGTTAGAAATAAAGCCAGACTTGTCGCTCAGGGATATTCGCAGATTGAAGGTATCGACTTTGAAGAAACCTTTGATCATGTGGCATGCCTTGAGTCCATTCGGTTGTTATTATCTCATGCTTGTTTTCTTAAGGTTAAGTTGTTTCAAATGGACATAAAATTCGCGTTCCTAAACGGAAATTTAAAGGAAGAGGTCTATGTCGCTCAACCTAAGGGTTTTGAAAACCCTAATTTCCCAGATCATGTTCTTAAGCTTTAAAATGCATTATATGGGTTAAAACAAGCACCTCGTGTTTGGTTTGAAAAACTTACTACCTCTCTTCTTAAGAAAGGTTTTTCGAAAGGCGGAGCTGATAAAACCTTGTTTATCAAATGGAGAGGGAAAGATGTTGTCATGGCTCAAGTCCATGTAGATGATACTATCTATGGTTCAACTTCTGAGAAACTTGCAAAAGATTTCCAAGTCTCTCTTGGCAAAGAATTTAAAATGAGCAATGTTGGTGAATTAAAGTTCTTCTTAGGCTTACAAATTCAGCAACATAAGGATGGAAGTTACTTATCTCAAGAAAAATATGCTAAGGATCTTGTCTCAAGTTTCGGTCTGGACAAGTCAACTCCAAAACTGACACCTATGCCCGCCACCGATAAACTATACAGAGATGAGAAAGGAGCAAATATGGATCAAAAACTGTATCGATCTATTATTGGTAGCCTTTTATATCTTACAACAACTACACCTGATATTGCTTTTAGTGTTGGTTGTTGTGCTTGATTTCAGGCTAACCCAAAGGAATCTCATCTTGCAGCTGCAAAAAGGATCATACGATATGTGAACCACACGGTCGGGTATGGTCTATCTTATACTTTTGATACTAACACTGATTTTTTTGCTTATTCAGATGTTGGTTGGGCAGGATGTGTAGAAGACAGGAAAAGTACATCAGGGGATTTCTACTACGTAGGACTGAATCTTGTGGCTTGTCATAGCAAGAAATAAAATTCACAATCCCTGTTCACGTGTGAAGCAGAATATATTGCTGCCGGCTTATGTTGTACTCAACTTCTCTTGATGAAACAAATGTTGGCTGATTATGGAATTGATACTGGAATAATGAAGATCTTTTGTGATAACTCCAGCGCGATTCGAATCACTAAGAATCCAGCTGAGCACTCAAGAACAAAGCATATTGATATAAGGTACCATTTTATTTGAGATCTCTATGAAAATGATATCATAAATATGGAATTTGTGCCTTCCGAACAACAGTTGGTTGATATTCTTACCAAACCATTAGACACTGCTACATTTCAACACTTATGACAGTCTATTGGTGTTGTTTTGGTTCATTAGTTATTCCTAAAACTCTTGCCCCCGTGTTTATCTCTATCTTTTGGGCAATTGAGTTTGGAACTCCAGTAAATGTTTACTTCAAGTCTGCATTCATTTCAGTAAGTTGATTTTCTGTCCGGTTTCTTAGTGTAATTTCCAAAGAAATCCTTCTCTTCTTTTGAAAGTAAGGACGTTCTTGTTGCTCTTTCGGGAATGACATTTTATGGGGGAGAGTTCTTAATTGAACTTGTGCTTAATTGCCAAATCTTTGTGGGGAGTGCAGCTATGGAATATTGTAGGGGTTATCTTGTATCTTTATAAACTTTTTGATGAATGCATTTAGTTTCGGCTATATGATTGCATCTAAAAAGTTTATATGTGCTTTCTTTTGGTCATGATGTGTCTCTATGGAAATTTCATTAGGACCCCACTAGTTTTCGTACCTTTGCCAATTTTATTGACAAAAAGGGGGAGAATTAATGTGTAGTTCACACTACAAATACATATGTTTTTAGATCATTATGTAAGGTGGAGTGCTTTCCATGTGAGATGGAGTATTGACTAACGGGAATGGATACATATCACCATAGTATTGTTTTCGAATTTGTGATACAATTGCACTTTGAAGTTGTGTAATGATACTATGACACCGTGTAACAATGATTGAGAGTTTTTGTTTTCTCATTCTTATGGCTACAGATCTTCAACAACGATGATGCTGCATTGAATATCTTTGGAATCATTGGAGTACTTGGAAATGACGAAGATTTCGAGTAATGTTGAAGAACCAAGGAGATCATGCATGTGGAAGAGAAGCTGCAAAGTTTATTTTATTTTGTATTCCATATGTATTGATAGTTTTGTCATTAAAATTGACAAAGAGGGAGATTGTTAGAGCACTGCTCGGTCGAACTCGCAAGCGTTGCTATCTCAAGCTTGTTTGTCAAGTTTAGTTGCCAAAACTATAAGTCTTGATTTCTAGTCTACTTATAGCTAAGTCTTGGACTAGGATAGAAAGTATAGTTGAGCTCTAGACTCCACGGCGTTCATCATACAAAGACGAAAAACTACTCAAGGAACTGGTGGAACTTCATCGACAAAAATTTATGTGGAGACTTGAACTTATCTATCACTCCAAAGTCTATCTACTCTATCTCCTATCTTGAGACGAAAGTCGTATTTCTATATAGACTTCGATTATACACATTTGTTATTTCATGCCGAGTTTATCTTGCTTATCTATTTCTCGGAATATGTATTGGTAAGCTTTCTCTTTGGCCAAGTTCATCTTTACAAGTGACGAAAGTCATGTTGATTGTTTCAATCTTTTGAAAATCGCTTTGATGAAAAATGGAGTGTGAATAACCTATATATAACATCCTCTAAGAATGTTTCAATGATTGAAATGAGAGTTTAGAATATGTAACCTTCTTTGGATATAAGCATATAGTATGTTCGCACATTAGTGTATAAGTCCAAAACCGGGAACCAAATGTATGCATACTTGTGTGTGTATTAAATGATTGATGGAGACTGGGTAAGTATGCATACCCGTATGCATACTGGCGGAAGTTCACGACCGTGAATTTCTTCCGAGTCTGGAAATCAAAACCAACTCAATCCGGTTACCGAAGTATGCGTACCCGTATGCATACTGGCGTAAAGTTCACGTTCGTGAATTTCTGCTGAGTTTTAAAACCAAAACATACTCAAATCCAGTTACTTAAGTACGCATACCGGTACGCATGCTTAAGTGTGTTACTTTCTAAACTTGTTTTGTTCATGAACTAAAACATTTATATATTAAGGAATGCAATTTTCAAACCGTAGTTATAATGTTCATGAATCAATTGAACAATTGCGTCTTGTATACTTCTATAAGATCTAAGCAATTGAACAGTTCTATAACTAGTTCTTTTGAGTCATTTGAACTAGTTATGGTGAAGATGAATATGGTTGATATGAAAGTGCTCATATGGCTAACCATTTGGTTAACTACTGTTGAACCAACTAGGTGTATACGTTTAGGTGCGGTTACACAAACCTAAGTGAACGACATTTCATTTGTGTATAAAAATCTAAGATTCGATCTAACGGTTGAAAGATATTAGCTTGAATCTAATCAGGTTTTCATCTAATGGTGAATATTGAATGCTTTGTTACCAAGGTAGCATTGATTGCAAACTCTGATTTGAAAACTATATAAAGGAGAACTCTAGCTACTGGGAAACCTAATCCCCACACCTCATGTGTGATATTAGTTGTATAAGCTAGAGTGGATTCTCCTTTAACCTTAGGTTTCTATTGAGACCATGTAGGTTAACGACTTGAAGACTTCATTGGGATTGTGAAGCCAGACCCAATTATTTTCTCTGTAGTTGCGTGATCCGATCTTGCTGTTTCTATCGTATTGAGTATAATTGTGAAATTGGCTCCAGATTAATTTCTCCGATAGCTAAGATAGAAAAGTAGTTACAAACATCTTCGTCTCATCGTTTATGATTCCGTAATATCTTGTTTCGCTATTCGATTAAGATTATTGTGAGGTGATTGATAACTCTAGGATGTTCTTCGGGAATATAAGTCCGGGTTATCGATTGGTTCTTGTTCACCTTGATTTATCAAAATACGGAACAAAACTCGTAGGTATTTATGTGGGAGACAGATTTATCTATTCCTGTAGACTTTTATGTGTGTTACATATTTGTTTATTAAAGTCTTCGAATTTGGGTCGTGGCAACTCTTAGTTGTGGGTGATATCAGCTAATGGAATCAAGTACGTAGTATCCTGCTGGGATCATAGATGTAAGGAGCGCAACTGTACCTTGGATCAGTGTGAGATTGATTGGGGTTCAACTACAGTACATATCGAAGTTAGTTTGTAGTAGGCTAGTGTCTGTAGCGGCTTAATACAATGTGTGTTCAATCTGGGCTAGGTCCTAGGGTTTTTCTGCATTTGCGGTTTCCTCGCTAACAAAACTTCTTGTGTCTGTGTTATTTCTTTTCTGCATTATATTTTGTTATATAATTGAAATATCACAAGTTGTGCGTTGAATTTATCAATTAGTAAATCCAACCTTTGGTTGTTGATTGAAATTGATTGATACTTGAACATTGGTCTTTGGTACCGTTCAAGTTAATTTCTCTTGTATTCAATTAGACTCGCAGATTTCTATTTGCTTGAGTAAGTATTGAATCGAGAAATTGAGATATAACTCCTTGATATTTTTGTTAAGATTGAGTCTGACTGTCTAGTTGATTCTCTTAAAAGTATATTGGAGTTAGTCCATACAGATTTCTAAGCGAATTATTGGGTGAGGTTGTAAGACCCCCACTTTTTCAGATATATCCAGTCATTGGTAGTCGTTATAAACTCTCATTTAATCACTGAAACATTCTTATAAGATGACAATGGTAATCTTACACATACCACTAGCTTCAAGTAATTTCCAAGTGATTAATTGATCAATACGAAACTTCCCAAATTGACATCAAATGACTATCTCACACAAATCATGTAAGATGTTCAAGGTAATTTTCACATAATCATCTTTGACTCAATATTTAGTCTCCAACAAATAAACCGTCCCTAACTAAACTCGTCAAGTATCCGATGAACTTAGCTAAATCTAACAGCTTCCAACACGTATTTCGAGAAATAGATAAACGAGATGAACTCGGCTCGAAATATCAAATGTGTATAATTTAAAAGTCGGTATACCTATACGACTTAGTCTCTTTAGTACATAGAATAAAATAGACTTCTGAGTGATAGATAAGATTTAGTCTCCACATACCTTCTGTTGATGAAGTTCCTCCAAGCTATTCAGTAGATCTTCTTCTTCGATTAGTGAACGCCGTGAAGTCTAAATCTCAACTACACACTTCTATCCTAATTCGAGACATAGATATAAGTAGAGTAGAAATCAATTATATAGTTTTGATTAACTAAACTTGACAAACAAGCTTGAGATAACAACACTTACGAGTTCGACCGAGCAGTGCTCTAACAATCCCCCCCTTTATTTGGCTGCTTTCGTTTCTGCTTCAGAGTCATACTCATCGGTAAAATAAAAAGGATAACACTTATCAATATTTTCATGTTTCATGGGAACACGACGTTCATCTATATGCGAGGTGGAAATATATTCCATAGAAACAGAACTTTTATTCCTGGTGATGCGTTTGTCAAATAGATTCAGATTGCTACAAACACATACTTATAATGTATTAGCGTGTTTGCCTGCTCTGATACCAATTGAAAATGCGTTGGTATAACAACCATACCCAATATTTCGTTCGGCAATCTATATGGACTAAGCTCCAATATAATTCCGAGAGCACCAACTTAAAAGGGAGACTCAATCAAGAAAGATATCAAAGATCTTTATTTCTTTCCCAATACAATTAGTAAATCAATTGGATAGAAATCTGTGAGACTGGTTGATATTTCTGACGGTACCAAAGACCAATGGTCGAGTGTCAATCAAGTTTTATCCAACAATCAAGGTTGGATTTATTAACTGATTGAACTATGCACAACCTAATATATTTCAATTATATAAACAATTATAATGCGAAAAAGAAATAACACATACACCAGAAACTTTGTTAACGAGGAAACCGCAAATGCAGAAAAATCCCGGGACCTAGTCCATATTTGAACACCACACTGTATTAAGCCGCTACAGACTCTAGCCTATTATAATTTAACTTCGGACTGGAATGTAGTTGAGCCCTAACCAAGTCTCACATCGATTAAGGTACAGTCGCGTTTCTTACGCCTCTTAAATCCCAGTAGGACTCTACGCACATGATTACCTTAGCTGAGCTCACCCACAACTAAGAGTTCATACGACCTAAAGTCGAAGAATTATAAACAAATTTGTCCCCACAGATATGTCTATCCTTTATTCTTTTTGTTCCGTCTTTTGATACAAAGATCAAGGTGAACATGAACCAACCAATAATCCGGTTTTATACTCCCGAAGAGCAGCATAGAAATATTAATCACTTCACAATAACCTAACTGATTAACAGAAGAAGTTATTGCGGAATCACAAGAGTCTGAGATGAAGAACTGTTGTGATTACTTTTTATATCTTACCTATCGGAGATGATTCTCGAGTAAATATTAGAGAAGATAAAACTCAATATGACAGAACAAGTAAGATCAGAATACGGAACTACAGAGAAAATAGTTGGATCTGGCTTCACAAATCCCAAATAAAATCTTCAAGTCGTTAACCTCATAATGGTTTTGGAAAAACCTATGTTAAAGAAGAATCGACTCTAGTTTACAACTAGGACACACGAGCATGTCGGGATTAGGTTTCCCAACTGCTAGAGTTATCCCTTGTGTTGCCTTTCAAATCAGGGTTTCTTACAATCAAAGATAAGAAAGCTTAGTAACAAAGCAATTAATATTCACCGTTAGATGAACTATTGATTTAAGATTCAAACTAAGTCTACTTAAAAACTAGACAATCAATCTCCACTGTTAGATGGTATTAGCTTGATACATACAAATGAAATATACCTATATTTAGATATGGATAAACCGTACTCAAATGTGTATACCTTGTGGGCTCAATAATAGTTAACCGAAGTTAGCCATATTAACACTTATAACGTAGTCATTTTCATCTAACACTTCTAGATCAAATACTATGATCAATCAATCATGATAGATAATCAGTATGAATCTAAATATGTGTCAAGAGAGTTGTTCAAATTTTCATCATCTCACAGAAATATATATGAACCATTTGAAACAAAATCGGTTTCGTTTGTAATTGTACAAAGTACTTATACAAGAACCAATTCATGAACATAATGCAACGGTTTGTAAAATTAGTTCACATACCTTATTCCATTAAAGTTCCAGGGACTTTAGTTCGCAAACTGAGTTCGTAAACGAACCTGAGTTCATGAGTATGTATTTCATACTTACCGATTTTAGAACCTAACCACTATCTTCGCAAACAGAGTACGCGAACAACAGTTCCGGACTTTGGCTTTGTCAGCTGTAAGCAAACAAGGTACGCAAACAACAGTTCCGGACTTGGCCTTGTCTAGCCGTTCGCAAACAGGGTACGCGAACAACAGCTCCGGACCTTTTCACAGGAAAAACCATTCGCAAAAAAGACTTTCGGACCTGAACTAGAACTTCACAGTGCACATACAAAGTATACATACTGAGATATATTCTGGCATTGGTAGTCGTTCTAAACTCTCATTTAATCATTGAAACATTCATAGAAGACGACAATGGTAGTCTTACACATACCACTAGCTTCAAGCAATTTTCAAATGATTAATCGATCAAACTTCCCAAGTTGACATCAAATGACTGTCTCACACAAATCATGTAAGATTTTCAAAGTAATTTTCACATGATCATCTTTGACTTAATATTTAGTTTCCAACAAATAAATTGTCTCCAACTAAACTCGTCAAGTATACGATGAACTTAGCTAAAGCTTCCAACACGTATTTAGAGAAATAGATAAACGAGATAAAATCAGCTCGAAATATCAAATATGTATAATGTAAAGTCTATATATCTATACGACTTAGTCTCTTTAGAAGATAGAAAATAATAGACTTCCGAGTGATAGATAAGTCTTACTCTCCACATAGATTTTGTTGATGAAGTTCCTCCAAGTTCTTCAGTAGATATTCTTCTTCAATTGGTGAACGTCGTGAAGTCTAAAGCTCAACTACACACTTCTATCCTAATTCGAGACATAGATATAAGTAGATTAGAAATCAAGTATATAGTTTTGATCAACTAAATCTGACAAACAAGCTTGAGATAGCAACGCTTGCGAGTTCGACCGAGCAGTGCTCTAACGATTTTTTATATGAAACTTAGTGATTATTTATTAATATTTACATAGGGCTTTTGAGGATTCAACTTTTTTTATTTATTAATGCATTTAGCGAGGTTATTTGTTTAGCCCCTTTGCCCAAGTTGGTACCGAAGAAAACTATTCATTTGACGGGGATCTTTATTTATCAAAGTTAGATTGTATTCTGAATTCAGCTTGTGAGAGGGTATTCGGATATGCCTGAAGCAAAACTACCTCCGTTTCTGCAAATGTGTTACTATCAGTTTTTCATTTGAGACTAAAATGAAAAACTGATAGTAACACATTTACAGAATTCGAGGAACGAGGTAATTCGAAAATCAAAAGTCACGTTGGTAAAAAAAGTTTATAAATACTACCAAAATAATAATAAAAAAAAACGACATTTCTTGTAAAACAAAATAATTTCGAGAATGACTTTCGGTTAGCCATATAGCTATCTCTCACGTGGCGTAATGATACTATTCCAAAGAAATCATCCAGGACCCACCGCAGATCCAAAGGATTCTACCAGTGTATATTGGTTATTTTTGCAAATACCCTTATTTCAGTCAGTAATTTATAATATACCTTCAATTAAAAAAATAGATATATAAAAACAGCCCCATAGATAGATTTTTTACTCATCTTGGTTAAATAGTCAAGATTACACGTTGCAGCTGGAACAGACTCTCACCAAGCGGTGCAACTGGTATTGAAATTACAGGTTGAAGCTACCGTACGAAGATTCACAAACATCACTAACACCCACAACTTGTCACAGAAAACATTTTATTATTAATAATCTTGCAGCATTCCTAGAAACAAAAATTATTTAGTTGTTAACCTTGCTACAATTGGAGTGACCTCCCAAATTTTTCTTGTTGGGAAGGCAGACTTTTTTATTTTGTTAAATGGATCCAATGATCGGATGGATATTCCATTGTCCAAAAATATTAGAAACAATGAAATATACATCTAGGAGACTAATATTTAAGGAGTCTCTGAACTTTTATCTATTAAAAGAAAAGGGTTAGCTATTCCACAGTGTACTTATCCACCCTTTGGTAGTTGGCACGTTGATTTTCTATATTATTTTTCGGGTTAGTCAAGCTTGGTTTATGATTGTTTCACTCTTTTTAGGTTTGTCGTATCATTCTCGAAAAGGATTTATCTTTCCCAATTATCTTGGAGTTGGGGGTTTTAGTTGGAGGATAATTGGCCTTCTATAACCAATTTCAGGTTTGTCGAGTCCGGTTCAAGATCGTTGCAGTGCTTTCAGGTTATCGATTGATTCAGGATCATTATAACGCTTTTAGGATCGTCGAATCATTTATCCTCCTACCAAGGAGAATTGGGAAACTCAGTTCAACTCAACGGACTGGGCTTTTAGTTATTTTTTTAATGTAAAATAACTGCCACCTAGCACTTAATTAACCGTTATTTAAGTATGGTAGTTCAACTCAACCGATTCAGGGGCTTTTAGAACTTTTTTTTTTAGGTAAGATAACTGCCACCTAACACTTAACTGGATGTTATCTAAGTTGGGTTTGTCTTATATGTTTTCATAACAACGAAGGTACTTTATATATTACTAATTCAAATATGATATTTGATATTGCATATGAATTCATCCGATAATTATTATTAGTAACCGGCCAAAATGGTTGTTCAAAAGGACTAGCCAAATATCAAGGTTGAGTTTCTTTATGCTTCTATGACTTCTAAAGAATGACTTCCATTAACAAGTCAGAAGTTAAATTTGGAACCAAATTATAAAATAACCTCTAAAAAGAGAAAAATAGAGAAGCAAATATAATTTCCAAATAAACTACTATCAGTTAAATGAATCCATGGTCAGTCATGCATTTCACGATGCGTGAGACTCCTTTATTTGAACCGCAGTCAATCCCACCCCTCCTCACTAGAGGTGGAATCAGCCTAGTGCAAGGGTATGTAATTGCACACCAGAGACGGAGCCAGCGTATTGTAAGGATGTGGACCTTTATTCCCTGCCCAACTAGCTCCAAAACCTACATTAGGCCAAATTAGACAATTTTTTCTATATATAAGTTTGTTTTTGGTTTCTTTCACCCCACAAAATTTTTTGCACCCCATAATTCTTGTCTCTATCCCCGTTGCACACCTAACTCCAGAGCCTATTTTAATCCCATTAACAAAAAAGAATTCCATACGTAAACCTATTTTTACTTCTTTGCATCCCCTAAAAAAATCTTTTCACCCATAATAATTTTTTTGCATCCCATCACATAATTCTGGCAGCGCCCCTGCTCCTCACAAATCACACTGGTTGAAGGACGGACAGACTTGAGGATTGAACCCGCAGCCAACCTAGCACTTCTGCTCTCGCAAGTGGAAGTAAAACTCAATTTTGAAACTACAGTATTGCACCGACTATAACCGGCATGTGTCTTTCTTTACAAAAGAACATCACATGCTACACAACAGTACTAGACAATAAAAAAGACATTGCGCAACATCACTTGAATGTGAGTTTCCGGAATATCCGCTGAAAGTGTTTAGCATCCAATTGGACAAGAGCACAAGACCACAAGAGACTTCTATTCTCTTTAGTGGAGTATCTCTATTGATGTTTTCTTCTTCTATTTTCAAATCCCAATGCGAATAAAAAATGTTATGCCTCAAAACATTTGCTTCTGATGAGTCATTGACATATTCAATGCGCAATTAGTATTTGGGGTGACTGATTTTGAAGGGTTGCTTGCCCCAAAAAGAAAAGCTGAACCACATTGGATCCATGAGTAGCGAAAGTAGAGGAAGTACAAAAGCTGGTCACGGGGTGAACGAACGTTTAAACGTGGCCGTCACATGTATGTCCCTGTTCTCTGAAACACCTTTTCAAAACAGACTCCTTAAATATAATAAAAACAAATCCTTAATGGCTATACATGTCAATAATTTCTTCTAATTAAGCATTTTTGTGGACGTTTAGCCAAAACAAAAGATGTTTTCTAAATAACTTGGAAGTATTTTCAATATCCTAGGGACGAAAGCGTATCAAACACGGGTTAGCCAGTCCAAAATTCAAATGATAAGACTGGCATCATCTCTGCAGAGTCCTGATATGCAGTATCAAATTTCATGTGCGGGTACTCAGACCCGACGTGTACGTGTACCCGAACAAGTGGAGTAGCATGTGGTCTCTTTTTGTCTTCCAGCAGATAGTACAAAACTCTGAACAGTACTGGTCACATTGAATGTCTCTAAAACGTTAAACCCGAGATGGGGATGAGGTCCTACTTTCTAATAAGTGCACTGTCTTATCGTTTTACCAATTCTTCTCGTACGGGGTACGTTGAGACTCTAGTGGGTACTTCGGCCAGAATTTTTGTTTTGTTTTTGGTTCCAGCTGGTATTTTTTTGTCAGCACATACCATGATAAAAAACATCTAGTCAGAGTGTTGGGTCAACAACAGGTCCAATGGGAGTCTCATCTGGTCGAGATTATTTGTTTTTGTACTAGTCTGTCATGTAGAGATCTCCACGTACAAATTAGATCACGGAACCGAGTATTTAGTCTGTTAAGTTGCGCACTTGACAGTATGTAACGCAGGGTGATGGTCTGGATAATGTAGAATATCCGTTGGGATCTTGGCTTTGGCAAACTGCATCTCTTGATTCTCTTCTGCCCTTCTCTCATTCTTGGGGTTTAGTGAAAATGAACCTACAAAAAGAGTGAAAAGCTTTGGGATTAAAATGAAAAAAAGAGAGTGAGAATTGTTAAATGGGTGCGAATTGATACATTAATGCACTGGTCAGTCATAACAACAACATTAAATTTTTCCATTTCATCCTTTCCTTTTTTTCCTGTTGTTACTCGACCATTATACAGGTAGTTACTCGACCAAGATAAGCATGTAGAGCTGCCTCCAGCATCGTGCAAAGACCCTTGGAAGTTTTACAGAGCAATATCATTATTGTTAACTCTTACAGATTGAAGATAACCTAATAAATACATTGAGTTTGGGCCTTTCCAATTGAAAGTGTCTAAATTACTTGAATTTATAGCTAAACCAGTTAGATTGACTGTCGTAGCGTTCTGATCTTTAGTGACCTTGATCAGATTTCCCAGGATAAAAGAGACTGCATCAAAAAATTTATCCCTCATTTGGCGGAATCCAATGTTAAATCTTCCTTGAACTTCTGTTTTGTACTCATTCTTCAATTCCTTTAGAGTCACATCATCTTCAGCTCGAAAGACGATGTTGGTTCTCTGCAACTATTTGGCCCGACCGATTGCTAATTATGCTCCTCTCCTATCTCTGCTGATTCCAGAGACACGGTCTTTGACGTTTCTTGCTCCCACGCTGTTTCTTGAATAAGACATAGCAATTCATGCAAGGTTCGTATAACATGAAGGGCTAGCACGTCCTTCTATGATATGATAGCTCATGAAACTTATGCTAATTATGAATCCAAAATTCTTCTAGAATATCCTGATAATTATTCTGGTAGTAGAGATTATTCATGATATGACTTCGGTTAAGCATGACTCTATTGTAAGAGCAAAGGTGTTGTTTAATCCTTTTGGCAGTAGAGTTTGCAAAGGGTTGAATTTTCTGGAACACGAGATTACATCTAGCTTTCCAGATGAACCAATATATTGTGGCGAATGTGGAAATCCAATCCTTGATATGGCTCTAAGGATGGAACCAGGAGTTGAGCCAATCTGAGAGGTTGGTAGCACCAAAGATCTGATAATATGGACCAAAAAGTTTTATCCATACCTCAGAAGCATGGGGAAGGGAGAGGAGAGTATGTGTTATTTCTTCTTTAGAACTTTTTACAGAGACTGCATGTGGAGTCAATGTAGCTGATAATACTTGCAGTTTTGGCATTGGCAGGCAGGATTCCATGAGCACACTTCCAAATTAACATTTGAATAGATGGAGAGGTGTCTAGTCTCCATATATCTTTCCAAGCAGGATTTTGATGTATTCTTTGTACTTGTCATGAATTTTCCTGTTATATAGGGATTTGATAATGACTTCTCTATTGTCAGTGAGACTCCAGACAATTATATCTTTCTCCTGATAGTTGATGATGGTATTTTGGATAGTAGCTTGATCTTATTCATTAAACTAGTGAGAGAAAAGATTTATATCCCATTCCCTTCTATTGTTGATGAGTTGGTTGACTGTTGTAAGATCATTAGCGCAGAGGTGCGGTTTAGCAATAATATTATCTTTGTTGTGTATCCATTTGTATTCATATATTATGATATATTGGTCATTGCCAACCTCCCATATATAGTACTTCTGAATATTTTCCACCCCTTTCAGAATATCTTTCCAAACCCAAGAGTCAGTTCTTTTAGGTTTAGTATCCATTCTAATGACTTCTTCTCCTTTGAAGTGATATGCTTTCATAGTGGATGACCAAAATGAGTTTGGTTCAGATATAAGTTTCTAAGTTATTCTTGTGATTATAACATTGTTAAAGAATTCTATATTCCTAAAACCAAGACCATTTAGCTCTTTGGATTTGCACATTAAACCCCAGGCTATGAAGTACAACCTTTAGGATTTCCAAGGTCTTTTTTCCATAAGAAGTCTCACTGAAGTTTTTCAATTTTCTACCAAATCTTCTTAGGAAGCTTGAAGCAGCTCATCTGGTAGATGCTAGAGGTGGAAGTAACACTAGCAATCATAGTGGCTCTGCCATTTGGGGATAGATTCCCACTTTTCCATCCAGCTAACCTGAATTATCAGTGCAAAGTTTGAAGGCCTAGATCTTGCTTTTATTAGTGTAAAGAGGAGACCCCAAGTACTTGTCTCATTGGTATCAATATTTTAGACCTTCATGTAGTTGCTTATGTTGTTGGTTATGTCAAGATAAGTGTTTTTGCTGAAGAATATCCCAGATTTGGAGAAGTTTAGCATTTTTCCTACAGAGTTGCTGAAGTTGTTGAAGATTTCCACCATATTTTTGTATTCCTGCATATTAGCTTTACAGAAGACCATATAATCATCTGCAAATAAGAGGTGACTGGTAGGTGGATCTCTAGGACATATTTGGGTACCATGAATCAGACCAAGTTGGCATTTATCGGGCTTCTAAAGAGAGCTTCCATATAGAAAAGAAATAAATAAGAGGATAAATGGTCCCATTATTCGAGTCCTCTGGAAGGGTTGAAGAAATTCCCAAAGGTACCATTAAGCAGGACAGCAAGATTGGTGGTAGAAATACATTGATGGATGAGGTTGCACCATTCGTCACTGAATCCCATCTGTTTCATGATAGTATTGAGAAAGCTCCAATCTACTATATCAAAAGCCTTTGCCATATCAATCTTGATTCCCGTTAGACCTTCGTAACTATTTTTTATCATTTATAATATTCATGTGATGGATAATTTCATGGGCGGTAATTTTTTTGTCAAACATTTGTCTGTCATGTACGAAAGCAGATTGAAAGAGGAAGATGAGTTTGGGAATGAGAGGTTTTAGTATTTGGGAAATGAGTTTAGATATGATTTTGTAGGTACTATTGCATCGAGATATAGGTCCGAAGTGGGAGGGTGTTATGGGTGTTTCAGTTTTGGGTATGAGAGAGATGAACGTGAAGTTCATTTCCTTTAGGATAAAACCAGAGCTAAAGAAATGTTGGACCATGTTCACAATGTATTCTCCAACAATATTCCAGTTAGCTTGAAAGAATTTAAGAGAGAACAAATTAGAGGCTGGAGTTTTATCACCTTCCATACTGAATATGACATTCTTGATTTTTAAAGTGTCAGGTATTGAGATGAGGTGTTTATTTTCAGCATAAGGTATGGAACGGGGTATGAGGTTGACGATATTTGGATTAATAGTGATGTTTTCAGCAGTAGACATTCTCTCAAAATGATTTGTAAAGCAATTTGTTATCTCAGAGATGTCAGTGATCCAACCACCCTTGTCATCATATATATCATTAATCTTGTTTCTACTTATTCTTTTTCTGGATGAATCATGAAAGTATTTAGTGTTCATATCCCCTAATTTAATATATTGATCTCTGTTTTTATTTTTTCAAAAACTTTCTTGGATGTCATACCAATGTTTTATATTTTCCATGGCTTCTTTAATGGCTGCCTCTGTAAAGTTATCAGGGATATTCTTGGATATCCAATCCATCTTAGCTTTGCAATATTCAAGATTAGTTTTTATGTTGCCATAAACTTCTTTGTTCCGTAGTTTAATTTTGATTTTGAAATCTTTCAATTTTCTAGCAATCATATAAGTAGAGGATCCAAAGTGACTTTGGCTCCAACGTTTAGAGATAATTTCTTTACAATCCTTATGGTCAAGCCAGGGACCAAAGAATTTGAAAGGAATATATCCAGGGTTCCAGTTAGGATTGGTGTTGAGAATAATAGGATTGCGATCATATCCAATAACAAGCACATCAGATATAATACTTTGGGAAGTTTGTGAGCCAACTATCAGTAGTCAGACCCCTGTCAAGTATTTGCTCAGTAAGTAGCTCACCAATTCTTTTATTTGTCCAGATGAAGGGAAAAGCAATACAATTAAGATCACAGAGAGAGATCATCAATTTTGCTGTTGAAAATGTTAGCTTTAGTAGTACCAATAAGATTTTTAATAAAAATTTTCATGTTCATGTTGAAATCATCCATAATAAGGTAAAGCATATTATAGCTAGTAGCAGTTTTTCAAGCATTTCCCAAGAAGTAAGTTTATCATCGGTAATATATGGGCTTCCATAATAGCCCGTGAACATCCAAGGGGTGCCATTAACTTGAATGATTTGAGCACTTATATGATTGTTGGAGAAGTCCAGGATATCTAAGGAAAAATGTTAGATTTGCAGGCTACAACTAGGTCTCCAGCAGTACCAACGACTTCCTTTGGTTCAATCTACAAGCCAATAATTGGTCTCCCCAATACTACCAAGGATATTACTTGGGTTTGGCGATTTTTATTTTGTTTCAGATAACAAGAAAATGTCAGGATTAATTTTATTTAACATATCATATAAGTATCTGTCAGTGGTGTTTATACTTGTCCCTTCACAGTTCTAAGACATATCTGTAAAGAACTACCAGAAATATGATATTCTAGGATAAGAGAAGATGATGATGATGTAACCTCTCGTTCTGAGCCTATGGCTAGTGGTAGTATGTTTACTATGAGCTTCTTAGGAAATTGTGATTATATTAAAATATAATATTTTGTTTGAAAATTTTAAAGTGAATAATGTTACCTCAGGGGTGCGGATAGGATTTTTCCTTCAAGGTTCCTAGTAGTCATGCTTACGTCATCCTGTCTTTGTTCCTCCAGATCATCATTACCTTTTGGGCTAAAACCTGGTGGGTAATCATTAGCTTTTTACTGAGATGGTGAAAATTCCATGAGTCCAGAGCCTGACTTTTTTTTTAGCTTCAAATGGTAATGGGTCATCATTGTGCTTATCAGTTGAAGATTTCTTTTCCAATCTCTTCTTATCCCATAGTTGTTTCTTCTGAGTAGTGTATTTAATATTTAGATTAGCATGAATTTTCAGCCAATGTTGGGAGCTCAGGGAAAGGGTTTGGTATTTCTAAAGACACTTTCGGGAAGATGTTTGGAGCAATACTTTCAGATGGTTCAAAAATGATGTTGTGAAATCTAGTAGCATCTTTGATATGAAACCCTTTTTCTTAGCAGAATGCTCCTTGATTTTTCCAAGAGAGATGATATTTTTGTGTTTTTTCTGACAAGCTAAAACCTGAGGGTTTTGAGTTTGAATGATATCCCGAGGAGGCCAATTCAAACCAGCTTTGAAGATAATACAAATATCATAGCCATCAAGTTCAGGGGTGTTGTTGTCCAAAACAATCTTTCTTTGAGCATTGCGAAGTTTGGGAGAAAATTCAATTGTAGCATCCTTGTTGGTGTGCCATCGCCTATTGGGAATTATAGGAGTTGAAGTGGGTGGTAGGGTAGATGGAATTTGAAGGTTATTTGGTGTAGAAGGTGTGGATGGAGTAGTAGGGTTTGGTTTCCAGAGATGAAGTCCAATCTTTCGTCACATAGGGGGCCAGGGTGATCTATAACTAAACTTTATAATTTAACAAATAACACCTTAAACTAAAGTACCGATTTAGTTGGCGATAGGGTTGATGAATACCATGCCGATATCTTATGCCGCCATTGTTTTTGGTTTGAATACCATCCTGGGATAAAAATATCTTAGAAAGTTTGTTCCAAAACTTATTTTTGCCGGCATTCTCGATTCCCAAGTGTACCGTGCCGATTTGAGGAAAAAAACATACAGAAAATATGTCTGAAATAGTGTAACTTCCGACATGGTACCTACTGTGGAGATTTTGGTGTTGTAGATCACTTTTCTTCGCGTCGGCTGTTTTGCCTGTAATTTCTTCGTCTGAACTCGGAATGACCTCATTATTTTTGCGTTCATTTCGTGTTCTCGTTCTCTTCAATATGGTATCAAGAACTCTTGGATTTGAATGAGTTGGATTTTATCTTTGGCTCTTCTTCTTCAATAATACTTTACTTCCTTGCTCACATAGTTGTCTAGATTGTCCATACATACGCCATAAAGAGTTCATAACAAGTTGGGAAGGTACATATATTATTGGCGCTTACTCCCTGCGTGCTCGGTGGTTAACCTTCTATGCCGGAATTATTTCCTAAAAAAATCAAAAATCTGGAAAATTTGCATAATGTGTCGGCATAGAAAGTTAAGCAATGTACCATGCCGACACTACTACTAGTGTGCTCGATAATGAATTTTCTGGGCCGGCAGTGTACTAAAGGAGCACTCTTTATATTTAAAATTTCGACTACAAAAATTGAAAATTGGGGATATTTTGTACCGGCATGGTGAAAGTATGAATACTATGCCCCCTGACGGCATGGTATTCATACTTTTATCATGCCGGCACTGATTTTTCAGGCGTGAAAATGACGAATTCAATGAAAAAAATCAAATTTCAATGTTGTTGGAGCACTTGGATTTCAGCTTGTTTACTTTTCTGGGTTGGTTCCTCACCTAAACCTTCGTGATCATAAATATCCTGATTTAATGTTGTTGCATCAACAAATTCAATGATAATGATTTATGCTAATCATTATCAAACTAATCTATTAACTTGGCTAATTATAATTAACCACTAAACATGATTATAAGAGGTAGATTAGAAATTATATAAATTACCCGGATAGGGGGTGACCTTAGTTAACTATTTAAATCATGTTTTTGTTTTGTTCCTATATCCCCTAATTAGTTTATATATCCCCAATTGCGTGTTCCTAAACTTAACAGATATATCAAAAAGTTGTTTCCTAAGGTATCTACTTCCTCTAGTCAACTTTCCTAAATTATTAAAACTCTCAAAATAAACTTCTAGCTTCTAAAATTACCCTAATAAATAAATTCAAATTTTAATTATATTTTTCTACTAAAGTTATCATTAATAAAATATAAATAATAATAGAACCATGTTGTGTTATTCAACATAATTATAGAGAAGGAAACCAAGCAACAGATGGATTAGCAAACTTTGCAGCCAAACAGGAAACCTCTCGACATCAATTTGGGACCAGACACATCCGGCATTTGTTAGTCAAAGTGTTCTGAGCGACTCTATGGGAATCACATTCCCACGTATAATAACAATTTAGTTGTCTTCTACATTATATGCATGCTTCAAAATAAAATAAAATAATAGATTTAGTTTCCATAAATCTGCCTCCATCACTCCTTCACTTGAGTAAGTGTATCAATGAGCTTGGGTGAAAGCGAACTTCTCAATTACCTATAGTATGTAGTAGCACCTAATTTGATTAAACTCTTTCCGTTCTGGTGACAATTCTTATCCTATTGCACTTGGTCTCATAGGTGAAAGCGGTCTAAAATCATTTTCATTTTTCAGCTTTTGTTCGTGTGGTGTACCATCCCATACTAAACTTCTTCCAAAAATTCTGAACGAACCGTGTGATTGATCGGAGACCCCTAGACACAACAAAGCCCAAAAAATTGGGACCTCATGTTGTCCTCCACGGGGCCCACCGGGACCACACCAAAAATTTGTGAAACAAAAATTGAGATACGATTTTGGTGTGGTCTGTTTACACGGTTTGTTTAGAATCACCCAACCTCTTCACACAAAAGAAACCATCTGGTCAGTTATACTGGATGATAACATATTAAATCCTTTAACTCGGATTTTGTAGATATCTTACGGTCGGTCAAATAATTCCGATTTTATAGATATATCACATATCTTAGAGCTTCTCCAATGGAATGTGTGTGAAGAAAAAAGTCTTCGTCCACATAGGATAGATAACCATTTTTATAAAAAATATTCTCCAACTCATTGATGTGAGGATGATGTGGCAAAAAAAAATTTAGACATCCTCTAGGTGAACCTCTAGTTTTAGACATTCACTTAGAGGATGTCTTCCCATCCTAGTCACACTTTTATTAATAAAAATTATTTAAAACAAAAATGGAAATAATTTTAACCAATTATATACCTACAAATAAGTAAAAGAAGGATACAACACTTTCTGGGTTGGAGATAAAATTTATTTTTTCCTAATATTTAGGATTTTATACCTAAAAAATGTCTTAAAAGTGATGCCACATAGAAAACATCCACACTCATCATCGGAGAAGCTCTTAGGGCCGGTCAGATAATTCAAATTTTATAAGTCATGATTGTTCAAATTTTATAAGTCATGATTGTCCAATGGAGAGAGTCAATTTGGTGAATTCATCCAAATTCGAATCATGGAGTCGAGAAGTGTCCAATTCCGCTTGATCATTGCACTTTTGATACATTTGCATGCCTCCCGTGCTGCCGTGCAGGCCTGTCCAAGCATATTACAACTGTTTTATACTTTTATCTTACTTTCATTTTCGTTTTGTTTAACAATTTTGATTGCATAGGCTAAGTGTCGGCCTTATTCAATAGTATTAACATTTGAATTTATGTATTTAGAATGAACAGTTAGTAGTTTAGTACAATGGTAACGTTATCAAGACTTCTATGCTACTAATTTTACATTATCCTTGCGATACCAGATCCTTTCAGGATAGGAATATCTAACC
This sequence comes from Papaver somniferum, assembly GCF_003573695.1. Lineage (NCBI taxonomy): Eukaryota > Viridiplantae > Streptophyta > Magnoliopsida > Ranunculales > Papaveraceae > Papaver > Papaver somniferum. The sequence goes on along the minus strand of NC_039359.1, from coordinate 160,733,167 downwards.
CACGACCATGAAACGTCGGTGGTACCTGATCATGATATGTGAAAGTCAAGGTCGGATTTAGTCCTGCAGGTCTTATCGTTTCCAATTGCACTGCATCACGTCTCATTTTGTTAGAGGGTTCGTGGAGCAATACTATTTTAGTTCCTATTCATGAAATGTCAGGCAAGACCCGGGTATATTAACTGGGAGACAAAATGGATTAGATGTTGTGTGGAGTATGTTAAATTCTCAGTTCTTATAAATGGTAGTGTTAATGATTATTTCACTAGCAAAAAGGGAATCAGGCAAGGTGATCCCATTTCATCCTTTTTATTTTTGCTAGTTGGTGAAGCTCTTACTTTCATGATTAAAAAGGCTCAAGAACAGGGTATTATTCCTGGCTTTCAAGTAAAGATTGATGGCATGAAGATTAGTCACCTGTAATTTGCAGATGATACTCTTATTTTCCTTGATGTTGATGTTCAACAAGTAAGAAATCTTAGATTAATTCTTCTTTTTTTTGAGCTCTTAACTGGTTTGAAGATAAATTTTGCCAAAAGTCAGATTTATGGTGTTAGTTTTGAAGGTGATTTAAGCATTTTTTTCTTGCATTCTGGGCTGTTATAGTGGTTGTCTTCCTACTACTTATTTAGGTCTTCCTTTGGGAGATAAATGTGGTGGAGTTTTGAAATGAGACAAGATTATTGAGAAATTCATCAAAAAACTAGCTGGTTGGAAAAAGCCCGTACTTTCTAGAGCTGGAAAAATTCAGTTAATCAACAGTGTTCTTGCTAGTTTGCCAATCTATTATATGTCTTTATATGAAATTTGAGGGATTTTTTGTGGCATGATAACAAAGGAAAGAGGAAAATTCACTTGGTGAAATGGCTGACTCTTAGTAGAAAGAAAAAACAAGGTGGTCTTGGCATTAATAATTTGAAGAAGTGAATGAAGCATTACTTACAAAGTGGTGTTGGAGATATGCAGTTGAAGAAGATGCTCTTTGGAAGTCTATTGTTGAAGAAAAATATGGCCCTGGTGAAATATTTGGACACCAAAACTTCCCACCTGCACTTATGGGAGATCAGTTTGGAGGTCTATCATGATACACAATGCAAAATTTATGAAACATGTCAGATTTAAAGTCACTAATGGTGTTCTTTGCAGGTTTTGGGATGACAATTGGATCTATGAAACTCCTATAAAGGTTTGCTACCCTAATCTTTATGCTCAGTCTAGAGAAAAACATTCTTCTGTTGCAAGCTTGGGCACTATTGTTGGAAACTCAGTTGTTTGGAATCTGCATACTCCCACTAGACTTAACTCTGCTGCAAGAATAAAATATGCTCTTCTTTCTTCTGATTTGAACAGTTTCAGTTTCACTATGGAGAAGCCTGATGAATTACAATGGACTCACACTAAAGATAAGTTCTTTTCTGTCAGTTCTCTTTATGACAGCTTGACCTTGGAGGATGATTCACTTCCAACTGGTAACATTTTCTCTCTTATTTGGAAACTGAATGCCCACCAAAGATTGGCTTCTTTCTTTGGTTACTTTCTTACAACAGACTACCTACTAGAGACCTAATCAGAAGAAGAGGAATAGAAGTTCCAGACAATTGCTTATTCTGCAATGAAGTAGAAACTAGTTCTCATCTTTTGCTGCATTGTCCTTTTGCAAGACAAGTTTGGGAAGAGTTTATGAACAAGATGAACTGCTTTTTTTACTATACCAAATGATATTACTTCTCTTTTGTATGCTTGGGGCTTATTGCAGTATAACAAGGTCAGTACCAGCATATGGACTTAGTTCCAGCTGCTATCTTGTGAAGCATATGGAAAGAAAGGAATGAGAGAATTTTCACAGATACAACAAGCACTGTGAGAGCTGTTATTAGTAAAGCCATATACTGTCTTTTCACTTGGGCTTTAGCTTTCTCAGAGTTTGAAAATGTTGATTCTTCAGCTATTCTTAGGAACTGGTGTACAATCTATTTTGATCCTCACTAAGTTGATAGTCTGTTATCAACTTCTTTTTGCTTTTATTTTTTGTATCTCTTGTTAGGGTGGTATACCCTCTATTTTTTGATCAATAACCTCCTTTCTTTACCGATCAAAAAAAAAAATACCCGGGTATATTTACACAAACGTTTACGGAGGAATTGAATCGAAAAGAAAAGTATGATAATTAAACGCTCTGTACTTTGTCGAGGACTCGAGATCACACAATCGCGCCGCATGCACAAAGAAACGACACATAATGATCAAACAAACTACAACATGATTTCGGAGGCAAACCACAAAGGAAAAAAAAAAAGAAAAAAAAAGATTTATTGCTGCCACAAAAACACATAATGCCAAAAACCATGCATAAGATAGTTTGAAGTTTGATTTTTCCTCAAATTTTTTTTTTGAAGGAAACATCTTGATTTCATTAATATTATAAAATTGAATACATGATTACCAAATACATCAAAGATGAGAATAATAAAAAATTACATATATCTTGTTTCACAGAGGAAATTGATATTTGAAAAATGGCTTTAGAAATAAAATTCTACCATTGAGATTTGTCTTCTTCGATCAATGAGAGTATAACGTCCCAAAGGGGAGTAATTTGCCCGTTTCTTCATTTACACAATTTTTTGTAGAAATTGATCTTCAAAGAAATGTAAAACCATGACCACTTCCGAAAAATCGCCAGCGATGTTACATTTGATAAGATTATAACAATCATACGAAGTGCCCTTAAGGTTATAGGAAACATCTAATTAGCACATGGAAGCCATTAGAAGGGATGCAATCAATTGAAAATAGAATAAAAACATTATTTACAAACCCTAAAATCACTAAAAAAAAGTGATTTTTTTATTTAATACTAATACATAGTAATATTTATACCAAATCTGCCAAAGATATGAAGATTTCAGATCAAATATGACATATTTGGATTAAGATCTAAGATATTTTAGGAGGACTGAATTATGGAGAAAAAACGTTGTTTTTTTGTTCTTTAGAGAGAGAAGAGAGGAGTTTGAGAAAATGAAGACTCTACATATGCTATACGGAATGGAATTATGGATGATATGAAATGAAATTATGTACGGATAGATCCATAATACAACGACCGGGTAAGTTTTACAACCGAAATCAACATGGAATAGCTCAGTTAGTCAGGGGTTAAATTTTCAAGTTATAAGTTAGAGTTTCAAGCGCTGATCATATCAAAAAGAAAAGAAAAAAAGGTCTCGAAACAGACCAAATCAGCTTTGAAAACCTTCGTCGTTGCCACAACTCATGGGAACTACTGACCTGGCATTAACTTAAAGAGCATCTATTTTTTGATCATTCTTAAATGCTTGACATTAAATATCCTTCTTGACTTCTTCCTCGCTAATAAAATCGAAGTATAATTGCATATATTATGTATTGAGGTACGCATTCTTCTCTTTTTTTTTTGTCAATCAGCATATTTCAATTTATTCACATCAAAATAGTGATTACATGATCACTTACAAGAATAACAAAAGTATTAAAATAAAAGATAATTAAAACCCTAATACAAATAAAGATATCAATTATATGTAAATCGCAAAGAGAAATAGCCATAAACCGTAAAGATACCCAGTTTTTTTCTATGTAGTAGAGAAGAATGAAGGTATTATACTGAACCAACTCCGAATATTTAATCCGTTTTTTTTAATAAGAGATGCTCCTGAAAGAAATGAGTATTCTTGTATATCCAGACAAACCAAGATGCCCTAAATCTCTTGAATTGGGAATAAATTCAAAGCAATATCGTGTTAAATAGTCGATGTTTTTATTCGAGAGTATAAATCCAATATCCATCCATTTGGATTTGAAAAAATCGTACTCAAAGCGAAGAGACAACCGTCATAAATTGTGAAGAAAAATCGCACCAATTAGCGAAGGAATATGTCGAAAGATATTATTTGATTAACTATTGACTGGAACTTAAAAATAAAAAATTAATCTTGCTCAGATCTGGTCATAAAGAACCAAATATAAGCAAGAGGTTGATAGAGTCTAGTTTTTTTTTTCTTTTGGAGAGAGGAAAATGAAGAGACTAGCGGTATTCATTGGAAAAGCTCCCAACTTTTTATATTTTTCGAATTTCAATAGTTAAGGTGCCTGAAACATTGACCAACTATATATGAGAGCAATTGATCTCTAACTAGATTATGACCCTTGATGGGACGACGAAATAGATGCAATAATGAAAAAATCTATGAAAATTAAAGCGGAACGGGTTCGATAATGTAAATAGTTTTTCTATGCCATTTTACACTGAAAAACAACACATACATATAATGATTGTTTTCCAATTAACTTTGAATTCTTGACTTAATTTATTATAGAAAACAAACCGACATGAGCAGGGGACGAGAGAGAAAATATGCTCCAAATTTTTTTAGGTTCAATGGCTTTTGATGTTGATTATCGAGATGTTATGTTGCTCGATCATGATGTGAATCCCCTGTTTATGATTAATACTGCTAATATTATGAATAATCCTGCTTATATATTTCAAAAACCTATGGAAGAACCAATCTCATATCATATATGGTATCTGGTTTCGAAAAATCAAGAGATTTATCTTTCTCAATTGCCAAAACCTATTGCGAAGAATAAGGTTTTAACAATCAAGATAACTGAAGATGAATATCTCAGACGTGTCGATGAATATAATAAAAATCTAATTATCGTTTAACCCTTCCTTAGGTTCTCCACCTTGAAGACATTAGCAAAAAGCTGCTTACGGTATGGCCTTCCAGCATATCTTAGGTAATATGTTCTCTTGGGAAAGACTATTTTTGCTTTCGTCTCAATTCAGCTGATTCTATTGTGATTCATTCTCTTGGTTCAATCTCTTTGGAACATGGTATGATGCACTCAGAACGCCGGACTAAGGATTTTAGTCCTGATAACCAAAAGACAAACTCTAGTTCAAGTGTGGACTCGTATATACGGCATTAGCTTGGAATATTTACATAAGAAAACTTTATTCGAAATTGAAAGTGTTTTAGGAACATCATCGAAGGTGGATGACAATGCTCCAGATATTAATCGAGCATATGGTCATTTTGCAAGAGTTTGTGGAAATCGGTCTCCCGGAAAAACCGTATGATAAAATTTTAGTTGAGAGAGATGGCTTTGAATTCGTGGCCTACTTATATACGAAATACTGCCTTCATTTTACGCCTATTGTAAATTAATTGGACACATTTTGAAAGAATGCAAGCGGCGAGAGGCAGATGTAAAAAAAGAAAATTTTTATGTATTATGTGGCAAAACCTGAGTCAACTACCTTGAAGAAAAATGTTACGGTTCTAGGATCTTCCATGACACGCAGCTTGAGTAACCCGACTGACCCCAATGTTGTAGATGTTGCAACTGAAGATCATTCATTAGATCCCAGCTCATTGGTTCCTTGTGAATTAATGAATAACGTGACATATCATGTGCATGCTCATAGAAATGCAAGAGATAACTTCAAGGTAAGTAGTGCTGAACTTGAATTTGTAATATCAATGATATCGCAAAAAAAGTTGCCAATGAAAGCCTAAGTGTTGCTACTAGTCCTAGTAGCAATGTTGTGTTAATGATGTGAATCATGTTTTCTTGAAATGGACTCTCTGGGAAGATTTATTCTCAAAGAGTAAGAGACATATAATGGACCTCCTTTCAGAAGTTAGTCACGACAGCTAGTACTGACAAAATATATGTAGTAGTCTAGCCACGTATACAAATGAAAAACAATTATGATGATTAGTCAACAATCTCATCGTCGCAGATATTGGAGAACATGGTGGTAGAAGATATTCTTTCTGCCCTGTTAGACGATATTCAACCTGTTTTGCCTGGTTTAAAGAATAAAAATACTAAATCAAAACAGGATAATTACTTAAAAGCCCGTGAAAATAATTATCTTATGAAATGGCTTGGACGAGCTTGTCAATGTAATTTTTTGATTCTCTAATTCTTTTTATTTTTTCTTTATGCTTCTTTTATCAAGGGGTTTTGTCTTTTTGTTCCCCTCCTATTTCTATTTTGCATTTTTTTTATTGTTAAATTCCTTTTTCTTATTTTTTTTTTCTTTGTAGAAATCAACGGGGTTGAGGAAGAAGAGAATTGAGAAAGAGAAAGGATATGTCATGATCTAAATGAATTTCTGAGAATTCCTCTAAATGAATGTACTGAGATATTTAATTGCAAAACATCATTAATAGCTGATTAATTACCCCCTATATTAACAAACGAAAACTCAAAGAAATTGGCTCATTAGTAGTTGATATTATATGATTCTCCAATTTTCTAAAGATGAAGAATGTGAGATTCTCAACATCAACTAATAGCCTTGGAACTCAAACTTCACAACAGATCTGAACACCTAGTTGTCTAAGCTAATTAGCACAATGCAGTTTATAACATAGATTGTAGAACGAAAATACCTCACATCCTTTTTGTATGAACACATCTCTAATTAGATGATGTTGTTGTACCGGGCATTTCTCAATGAATAAGTCGCATATCAATGTATCAAAGTGACCGAATAATGTGAGTGGTTGATGGACCATTTGTATGTAGCTCGTCCTTAGCATCAATTGTATCCTTGTTCGGCAAAGTTTGAACGTTTTTTTTTTCTTCCCATTTGTTGCAAAGGAGAATTATCCTCACTGGCTGAGCCAAGGGTGACTAACCCTAACTCTAGCCCTCCTAAAAATATTAAACCCGTGCAAAAACCGTTTATTTTTGTCTCTCATATTTTGTTGTTAGGCCACCTTATATCAAGCATTTAGTCCACCAAAATCTTATTTGATTTTTTTTAGCCCCCTCAGTTCAGATTTCTGGTTTTGCCACTCACTTGTGCCCAGAACAGAAAGTAGGGGGTAAATATCAAATACCTGAAGAAACAAAAGTTTGAAACTAACCCAACTCATATTTTAAAGGAGCTAAGTATCTAACTTGAACTGAAAGTTAGTTATTTGTTAATGTAAAAAGAACAGGGGGTAGTTTTGTCAGTTAATTCAGTATGTATAGCCGTCAATTTCCATAAAATAGGAGTTGGTAAAACATGTAATTGACGAATAATTAGAAGGCTAAGAACGACATTGTGAGAGACCCGTCATTTTCTGAGTTTCTTAATAGATCTTATTTACGTAACCATTCAAAATAATTTTCTTCCATGTATGACTGTTGCTATTTCCTGTTTTGGATTACTCTATGTACTGTCCAACATTAAAACCATGGGCAACTTTAAAGCTTTACAGGAGCTTAACGTCTTGCTTATTTTAGTGTTAGAAAAGATCTTTCCTTGCTTTACCGGAGCATGTATCCTCAAACATTGCCCTGGGTTTATAGCATAATTTGCTTCTTTTTCGAGCGTAGAAAGGTTGTTAGTATAAGGTAAGATATAGCGATATGTGGGGTTGGAAATAACAAGGGAACCTTTCTATTTGTTAATTATAGAGAGAAAGAAACACACGCACCTATAAAATGGAAATAATTGGTTTCAAATCTCTTCCACTTCACCCATCTTCTCTTCTTCTTCTTCTCTCCTATAGACTGCCTTGCTGTCTGTCTCATTAAGCTCTTCTTCTAGTTCCTTCTGAATCTCCCTCCCTGTACATCAAGGTATGCTGTCGCTTTCGGAAGCTCCTTCTTGATCTTTTGATTTCTTAATGTCACATTGTTTAGTTCAACTTCAATTAGTTCCTCTGTTTTCTCATTCTGATAAACAAGAAGAAAAATAAATCGATTTCTGTTTCATTTTTAGATTACTACAAATCGTTTTAACAATTTATTTTTCGCCTTGATTTTGGGTTAGCTCAAAATCCTTAAACAGTGATTCACTGAAAAGAGATTTTTTTTTTTTGGCTTTTTGATGATTTAATTTTAATAAAGAAGGAACACAATAATTTTGATTCCTTTTCTTTGTTTTCCGCCATTGTTTTTTACATCTATCCGTTAAGCGTAATTATCTCAAATTCTAATGGTCACAGTTTTATTTTCCTGCAATTTCGGTGATCATAAAAAACCCAATAATATTTTTTTTGGTAAATTGTGTTTCTGTTTCTGATGATTCAGAATTTAATTTTGGAACTTTGTTAAATTTTGCAGGTATTGAGTTTCTGCGAAATTCACTGAAGATTTGTCGTTTGCGGAGAGATCTTTATTGTGAATGGACAGCTCGGAAATATAATCCGAGCTTTGAAAAAGAAAAAACTGGTTTTTAGGTTGAATTGAATTTGAATTTGAATTGTTGGTAAAGATGATTACCATGGCACCGGAGCTTACCTTGGTCTTCAAAAGTTTGGACATGTTAGGAGCTTCTGATCATGCTACCGTGGTTTCAATTACATTATTTGTTACCCTTCTTTGCGCTTGTATAGTTATAGGTCATTTACTCGAGGAGAATCGGTGGATGAATGAATCCATTACAGCCATTGCTATTGTAAGTTTTGCAGGAGCTTGGGTTTTTTTTGTTGATTTTTTATATATTTTTTTATAACCTTTTTTTTGTTGGTGATTTGTGAATTTGGATTTTGGTTTGTTTTGATTGCAGGGTTTGTGTACAGGAGTTGTAATTCTATTAACTACAGGAGGAAAAAGTTCGCATATTCTAGTGTTTAGTGAAGATCTTTTCTTTATATATCTACTTCCTCCTATTATTTTCAATGCTGGGTATGTTAACTTTTCTTAATTAATTTTTTTTTGGAGTGGAATCTCTTCTTAATGCTGGATTTTGACCCCTTTGTCTAAGAGTTAGTGAGTCTAGGATTTTTGAGTTGTAAATCCTGTTACAAGTAGGATGCAGTTTGTTGGTGCATTTGAGACTCAGATGGGTGCTGAAGATTTGAAGGAAAGTAGTGATGTACATGGCTACAGAGATGAGTTGGTTTTTGTTGGGAGGCACTTTTGTGGCTAAGATTGTAGATTGATTTGGTTCGTAGTTTGATTGAATTAGTTGGCATCATATAGCTTGTGTAGATTAGGAGAGCTGTATTTTATTTGTTTCAACCATAGCTAGAGTTTACCTTGCCTCAGAGATGCTAGTATAGTGTTCTACCTTCTTTTCTTTTTCATTTTTGATACGTTTGTGCTTCAATGTGTGGTACCTTTACTTTGTTGTGGTGATTATTTCATATCTGATGAGACAAATTGTTAGGAAATTTACTAATATGAGCTCAATGAGTTTGATCGTTTCTTTGTTTTTGTTTTTTACTTTTTGGTGTGACTAGTTTCCAGGTTAAAAAGAAACAATTCTTTCGCAACTTTATGACAATCATGCTGTTTGGTGCAATTGGTACACTGATATCTTTTGCCATCATCTCTCTCGGTTTGTAGCTTCAGATTTGTTATGCATTTTGGGTTATTTCATTGATTTTGTCATATCAGATACATGCACAAAAAGAAAAGTCAAAGCTTTCACATGAATCTTTAAAGTCAAAACAACTTTCAGGGACTACGCTTTCTAGTAATTGGCCTCAGAGTTAATCAATTTCTAATAAATATTCTATTTAACATGTCCTGATTCTTTATGCAGGTGCAACACAAATATTTAAGAAGCTGGATATTGGTCCTCTGGAATTAGGAGATTATCTTGGTATGTTCCTATATCAGTATCTGTCTTCATAGAACCATCATAGACACTCAAGCTTTTGATCTAATACTGTCGCTCTTTATCTTGTATTCTTATCTATATTTCATTTTTAAATTGCAGCCATCGGAACAATCTTTTCTGCCACAGATTCTGTTTGCACCTTACAGGTTCGATAACTCTCTAAAAAACTCCAATTAAACAAACAAAATGTAATCGCACTGATAACTTATCTTAAAATGTATATTTTATTGTACTTCAACAGGTGCTTAATCAGGATGAGACACCACTACTATACAGTTTGGTCTTCGGCGAAGGTGTTGTTAATGACGCGACTTCTGTGGTGCTCTTCAATGCAATTCAGGACTTTGATCTTACTCACATCAATTCTAAAATCGCATTGCAATTTTTTGGGAACTTCTCATATTTATTTATCATAAGTACACTGCTTGGAGCCTTTGTAAGTATTTCCCACACAAACTCCCAACTTTATAATGTGGGTTTTATATGCTTGTGGGTGACTAGGAGTTATACTTAAATATTTTCTTTTATTTCTTACAGGCTGGACTTTTGAGTGCATACATCATTAAAAAGCTATATTTTGGCAGGTAAAATATATTGTTCACTTTCTTATGACCACTTTCCCTTCTATACTTCTTTCATGTGGTTCATGTCTTTTAGTTTGCTGGAAAACTATCTCAAAATTCTACAATACTCTAATTGCTTAAGTTTGTGCCAATTTCAGGCATTCTACTGATCGTGAGGTTGCGCTGATGATACTTATGGCTTACCTTTCTTATATGCTAGCCGAGGTAAGAGTTCTTTGTAACTTTCTGAACATTTCTTCAAGGATCGATCCTTGTTACTTTTTGTTTTTCTGTTCTAAATTACCTAACATGGATATTTTTACTGCAGTTATTCCACCTAAGTGCAATTCTCACAGTGTTCTTTTGTGGGATTGTGATGTCCCACTACACCTGGCATAATGTAACAGAGAGTTCACGAGTCACTACCAAGTACGTTAAATCGAAACCGTTGAAATTCATACTGTGTAAATTCTCTGTTATGCCAGCATGCAGGTCAAAGTTGTTGTACATTGTTAACTTTGTGGTTTTTTCTGTTTCATGATCATTGCAGGCATGCTTTTGCGACACTGTCATTCATGGCTGAGATATTTATCTTTCTTTATGTTGGTATGGACGCGTTGGACATTGAGAAGTGGAGATTTGTTAGAAGTAGGTAAGGTCAATTATACCCTTGTCGAGATCTAGTCGAAGAGACACAACTCTTTGTTTGCTACGGGGAAAACTGTATTTTATTCACACAAAAAGGTTCACGTTTCATGGGATTATTGTGTCTCTCTTTCTTGTAGTCCCGGGAAGTCAATTGGAGTGAGTGCAATATTGCAAGGCTTGGTTCTGATCGGAAGAGCAGCTTTTGTTTTCCCTCTGTCATTTTTGTCCAACTTAACTAAGAAGACTCAAAACGAAAAGATTACTTTCAATCAACAAGTAATAGTCTTTTCTTTCAGACCTAATTATTTCTTACTGTCGTGGTGTGACTACCTACTGAACAAGAACGATTGTGTGATTCTGTAGATTACTATATGGTGGGCTGGTTTGATGCGAGGCGCTGTATCTGTTGCGCTTGCTTATAATCAGGTATTAATTTGGGGCTTATGTTTCTAAGTAGTAAATTCATCTGAAAGATGGCATTGTCTCATTCTCCGTACAATTGGAATCAGAATTACGACAGCATTTCAAAGTCCATCTTTGTCGGTATGTACTTGCATATATATAATCACTTTTGTTACATATGCAGTTTACAAGGGCAGGCCACACTCAACTGCGTGGAAATGCTATTATGATCACCAGCACAATTACTGTTGTTCTATTCAGCACAGTGGTATGACGAGTTATCCTATCACATCTGCTGATTCGTATTTTATTTTATTTCTAAATGCTTAATGTGCCATTGCTGGATTTTTCAGGTATTTGGTTTGATGACTAAACCTCTGGTAAAGCTGTTACTACCTCCGCCGAAACCTTTCAGCAGTATGTTGTCATCAGAGCCAAATAGTCCAAAATCCTTCATTGTGCCACTTCTTGAGAACGGACAAGAGTCCGAAATCGACTTTGGTGCTCGTAATATCCTTCGCCCATCCAGTATTCGCATGCTTCTCTCCACCCCAACTCATACTGTCCATCGCTATTGGCGCAAGTTCGATAATGCATTCATGCGTCCCGTATTTGGTGGCAGAGGTTTTGTCCCCTTTGTTCCCGGCTCACCAATTGAACAAAGTTTACATCAAAAAGAGGAAGAAACAGAAACACAGACGTAAAACAAAACAATACAGAGTCAATTTTATACAATCTAGAAAAAAGGAACACCCTTCGTATCTCCAAACAGGATAGCAAGCTAGCATGGGTTTGATGAGTTTTTTTTTTAGTGTGAATTGTTAATTCAATGTTGATGCAGTGTGTGCTACACAAGCTGTTTGTAATTTCTTTCTTTTTTTTCTTCTGGGTCATATATTGAAATTTAGCATCATATATTTTTTGTATCGTGATCGATCAATTGCTCGATGGTCGATTGTCATAGGGTTGTCCAGTAGGTTTTGTTTTCCGTTATATTCTTATATGACCTTTCAGCTTTCAAATATTTATTTTGTATGTATAAATGGATGGAAAATTTAATGTAACTAATTTATCTTTTGTTCTTGGCTTAATGCTCTTTCTTTTCTGCTGCCTTCTCAATGTTTGTTGTCCCTTTATTTGGATGTATTGGTGCATTCCTGGGTAGCTGCCACACTCTGAAACATTTTAAATTCATCTTTTCATGCTAAGAATTTATTTTTGGTTATTGTTGCCTTGTCAATGCTTTTCCTTTATAAGTCTGGGACTAACAATTGAGCAGAGTTCAGTAGTGTTATTAAGAAAAAATGTACAACAGATTTGAAGAAAAAAAAAAAACCTGTTTTGAGGCATACATCTGTCTAAGTCCGCCTGGGCAAAAGCATAGGTTATCAGCTGAACCTTGAGTATGCCTCAAAATATGTTTCGAAAAAAAGGGACAACGGAGTGAAGTTGCATAGATTTCAGCTTACAGACTTTGTACACCCACTACCTGTTAATAAAGCATTTTAGACCAGAAAATCAGATCACAAAACGAGAAACATTTTGTTTTGAACTTCCGTGTAGTTTATAAGATGATCCTTTAAGATTCATTCTGATTTGAAGAATGACACTTTGGTATTATATCTAGTTCTATACTGCAGATATACAAGACTCCTCCGCCTACCAGCTATGTAGCATGTATCCAAGTTTCATGCTCACTATGGCGACCATGCAAACAAATAGAAATGGGAAACCAACTTGAACTCTTCTTCCACCCTTGTTGCTTGTCAAACACACCTGTAATGTAAATGGTGTATATAGTTAGTGGATGACCAGAAACATACCTATACATATTACCCTAAGACAGTGGAAAAAATACTGATTGCAAACTCAGATTTTAGAGGATTTTGTTGGTGAGTAATTTACCAGTTCTTGTTGCAACATTTCCCTCTCTTTGAACTTTACGGTCTTCTCTTCCTTCAACTTTTGCATGCAAATCTCAGCCTTTAAGAAAATCCACATGACGTTAATAAAGCTAGTGACAAGCCAGAAGTAACAATAATTTCTTTCCAGCATCTGACTTCAATGCTTTTGGATTCTTTGGAAGGTAAAAATAAAGATACCAATTTCGACTAACTCAACATTGGAGAGATTTAGTACCTCACGCAGATTTGATTCCAAATCAGTTAGCTTTGACTTCAGCTCCTTCATTTCATTAGCCAGTTTAGATTCTTCTACAGGCTCAGGAGAACTCAACTTTTGCACATCGTTGGCAAGTTCTGTGACCTTCGTCGCTTCCTTAGTTGTTACCTGCAACAGAAAGCGCATAGTTGAGATCCTAACAGAATGGATTGCAGAATGGTAGTAACATTCACGGATACATGTCATTATTTTTACCATGTGTTCCGGGGGGAGATTTTCTTGGTTACCCAAAATTGGAGACGCTATAGTTGGTTCCGCCTGCAAAGTATCATTGATTGGGAGAACTACAGGAGAATTCGGTTGGGCAACGATAACGACTCTCAACTTGTTCTCTCCAACATATTTGTTGTTATCCTTGGAGAACTGAAAATATTATTAATCAGAATAATAAATCACAAATAAAGTACCAACAACTGTCAAACAACTAAAAATCCCTACCATGCTGGATTTGATATCCTCTGGAGCTGTCTCAGAAGGAACAACTGTACTTTGGATTAGAAACTTATCTTTACACTGTAAATCGGCTGGGGCTTCCCGAGGTGCTTGCATAATAACTACATTTAATAATAGAGATACGTGGGTATATGAGATCAGCTGTAGCAGTCGACAAATTTTAGTACTTCCTCAAATGTTAGCCATATTTGTAACTGGCACACCAGTAGCCACAAGATTATAAATGCAGTTTCTTTTCAGGAAAGGATAAATGTTGTTGGAAGCTACTAGTCATTGTCTACTGAATGTTTTTTTCAAACAAGTACAAATCGCAAGCAAAAAGATGCATTTAAACAATACACTAAAACGGTAAATATTCGGGCCAAATTATCTACAGTGAGGTCCTATGTGACGTCAGTTGGGGAAAGAACACACCTGTAAAATCACAAGTTGAGTTTGGCTGAATAACGCCTATATTTGGTCGCACAGAATATCTCCCCGGATTTGTAGTTTTAACCTGCCAATGTGCCAGAGGTATTATATTTCAGCAATGATCTCCATTTGTTAATCAAAGATTATCAACACCGGTATCCCACAGTAGCATCCTACTACTACTGGGTTTGTAGACATCATGAATGACAAATCTCTGTGCATCTCCTAATAATTTAGTTCAAAGAAGAAAGAGAAAATTTATCTGTTTCTTTCAAGCTCGGATACCATCAAAGAAGCAATGATGGTAAGAGAAAATTATACGTGACACCCACTCGAAAGTTTTACAGGGAGAGCAGATACCATTTTGAACTCAACACATTTGAATAGTCTACAAGAGAAAACCAGGAATGCAGGAAAATTAGTTAACTAAACACACAATATAGAAAATATGCGCACCTTGTAAGCTACATGATGGTCTGAATTGTTCAAGAGCTGCACCGAGCACCAACTCTGCTTCTTCAACTTAACTAGAGAAACCATAAGCAGTGAACAAGTAAGATTATAATAAGCCACTAAAATTCATCAACATTGTTGAACACAAGTCACAAATATATGCGAAGAAAACACTAATTGGTCGTGGACACTCTCGCAGGAACCACCATATTCAAACATATGTGTACCCAACAAATTCAACAATGACTGTTAATATCGAAATGCTCGGGAAGTCCATCTTAGATCATGTTGGCTGAGTATGGATGGAGCATATTATTCCCATATATCACAGTGTTCATAATTGCACCCTTAAATGTCACTCAATTCCCAATTTCTGGCTCCATCACAGTTCAAATAGCACTAATTTCTATAGTACACAAAGGCGATCAGTTGCATAACTAGGCCAATTCGGATACAAAAAGAATTAAACAAAAACATCATCGGCCTCTCTTCTTCATATGTAAGGAAATCCTTACGTATGACAAAATTAAAGATATAAGCCATTTTCTATGTAAAGTCAAATGCATTTCTGATCATCTATAGTTAAGCAGTGAATATCTATGAGGGCTAAATTCTTGAAAGATGGAGAAGAACATATCAAACAACTTACATGTGAACCTGAGTTCTTTAGGGGGTTGAATTTCCAAAAGATCTTGACCCATTCTTTTACTACTTGTTCAAACAAAACCCAAAACAAGTCCAACCCCTTTCGTCAAATTTGTTAATCTGTAGATACAAAAGGCACCGATTGGATTACACGATAATCACAATTCCAAGAAAATTCTTCAGATAATAAGGGAGAAAAACAATCAAATTTGGGAAGCAAACCCCATTACCAGCAACACAGCAACAAATTTCAAAAGAAGAAGAAGAAGAGAAGAAGAAATCTTACTTGGAGATAAAAAGAAGAAGAAGTAGATGATCAAACAAAGATATTTGTGCTGCAGTTGTTTAAGTATTTTGTTTTTTGTTTTTTTGTAAAGAAAAATTGGATTTATCGACTAGAATAAAACAACATTGATTTCATCGGTGACAAAACCGAGGTGACAATGAAGAAGAATAATTCGAGATTTTTTTGTTTTTGGAATTGGGATTGGTGGTATACCAACTCTGTGTTTGGTTTGGTTTTGTGTTGAAGAACAAGTAAATAAAAAAGTAAGTACTGAAAGGGAAAAAAAGATGCGTATAAGGAATGGCAGTTGTTGTGGACAGTTGTTAACCGCAATGTTTCATACAAATTTCAAATGCCTCCTCTCTCATCGGCTTGGCTTGTGGTTTTACTCCGGAAGAAAAAGGAAGTTGCTATGACTCGTCCATCTGGCTTTATCTTGAGAGGAACTGAGACATTCCACCGACATACACAAAAACAAATTAGGAACAACGCAAAAGCAGTAACAAAGTTGCCATCCCTTTTTGGTAATTGGGGTGGTAATGTCAATGTCGATGATACTTGAATCCAACAAGGCAACACCATTCATGGGGAATTTTGTTAGGTTATATGTGGTCCCTTGGGATGCACAACCAAAACAAACATACGGAGTATTTCGTTTTGAGATTAATTATACAGTCATTTGGAAAGCCAAGTGGAATTATTGTAATTCCCAGCTGAATGGTACTTCTTCCGTACCTATTATACAGGCGGAATTTTGCTTTTTGTTTGTTTCTTTAGATAGGCGGACTAGTATTTCCTAGATAAATATTTCTACATATACCCTTATTTATGGTGCATAGATAATTATGTTATTAATAGGACAAGGGGTATGTATTATACTTAGTACGATCAACAATCAGAATACAAAAATGGATTTGAAGAATAACAAGAAATGGTAACAATCTGCTGTAGCAGCCTTAGAACAGTTTCATTAATTCAAGCTTAACCCCAATCAAATGGTTCTTACACCTAATAAAGAAGGAGGAGGAAATAATCAGATCGGAATTAGCTAATCAGAGTATGACATTTGTCCCTAGCTTGACTAATCTCAAAGTGACACACACTGCTACTCTACTGGCCACTAACTAATACTGAGTACACCCCAAAGGATTATTCAGGGCAGACCACAGTTCAAGAATAGTCATATGCATGTATATGACAAATACCCTCCCATCATCAAATCCTTGTCCTCAAGGATTGAAATTTGGAAAATGGCTCTTGATGTTGCCAGCATCCTCCCAAGTGGCATCTGCAGCTGACGAAGTGATTCATTGAATAAGCAATTGAAGAACTGAAACACCATTTCTGACAATAACTCTGGAATCTAGTGCAACTGCAGGGATGACAAGCACTTGACCTTCACTGTTGATGACTGGTAGAGTTGGGGAGATGATATGTTGCGCACCAATCTGTTTCTTGAGTTGAGAGACATGAAAAACAGGGTGTATTCTGGCTTCATTAGGTAAAACCAATTTGTAGGCTACACTGCCATTTTTCTGAAGGACAGTGAAGGGTCCATAGTATTTGGCTGCAAGCTTTAAATTTCTTCTCAATACCAAGGAAGCTTGTCTATAAGGCTGGAGCTTTAAGTAAACTCTATCACCAACAACAAAACTTCTATCCACTCTAGTCTTATCTGCATATAGCTTCATTCTCTCTTGGGACTTGTGGAGTGAGTCTTTCAGTAAGTCCAACATAGCAGCTCTTTGCTTCAAATATTCCTCAACAGCAGCAACAGAAGTGGTGGAAGTAGAAGGAAAAGCCAAGTGAGGAGGATTGTAACCATAAAGGGTTGTAAATGGGCTTACCTTGAGACTGGTGTGGTAGTTGGTGTTGTACCACCATTCTGCAAGAGGTAGCCAATGATGACACTTCTTTGGATGATGTCCACACATGCATCTAAGATAATTATCCAAACATTGATTCACTCTCTCAATATGGCCATTAGTTTGTGGATGGTAAGCAGTGATGAGGTGCAACTGTGTTCCAAGAGCCTTGAACAAATCTTGCCAAAAGTGGCTGGTGAAGACCTTGTCTCTGTCAGACACAATGGATGCAGGCAACCCATGTAGTTTGTAAACTTGAGCAATGAACTCTCTTGACACATAAGCAGCAGTGTAAGGATGATGCAAGCCAATGAAATGAGCATATTTTGTTAGTCTGTCAACCACCACTAGGATAACTGACTTCCTTTCACTCATTGGAAGTCTCTCTATGAAGTCCATAGAGATGTGTTGCCAAGCATGGTCAGGGATGGGAAAGGGTTACAACAAGCCAGCTGAAAAATTGTGGTCACCTTTATTTTTTTGGCAGACATCACAAGCTGAGACAAATTGTAGTATTTCCTTCTTCATTGCAGGCCAAAAGAATGTGGATTTAGCTCTCATATAAGTAGCTTGAATTCCAGAGTGGCCACCAGCTGCAGAAGAGTGAATGCGGTCCATAATCTTTGTCTTAACATCTGATGAGGATCCAACATAGATTCTTGACTTGAATCTCCAAACACCATCAGTGTAGGAGTAGTTGGAAAGAGTAGCTGGATAGAGGGAAAGTTGTGCAATGAGAGTCTGTACCTTTGTATCAGAAGAGTCGCTATCAATAATTTCTTGAGACCAAGATGGTTGTGAAACAGATATACTCTAGCAAGTACCACTCTCATGAGGTCTTCTAGAAAGTGCATCAACAACAGTATTGTCAGACCCTCTTTTATATCTAATTTCATAATCAAACCCCATAAGCTTCATCAACCATTTTTGTTGTAAGTTAGAAGAGATTTTCTGTTCCAAAAAATATTTGATGCTCCGGTGGTCAGTTTGAATAATGAAGTGGTTGCCTTGGAGGTATTGTCTCCATCTGGTGACACCTTGAACAATAGAGAGCAGTTCCTTTTCATAAGTAAACATAACAGCTGCCTTTGGTCCCAGAGGTTTACTGTAGAAAGCTAGTGGGTTGCCCTCTTGTAGCAGAACAACACCAATACCAGTATCACAAGCATCAGTTTCAACAACAAATTACTTATTGAAATTTGGTAGAGATAATACAGGAGTAGAGGACATGGCTTCCTTGAGCTGTTGAAAGGCTGATGTAGCTGCATGGAATCAAAAGAATGCATTTTTATTTAGTAAGTCAGTGAGTGGTCTGCTAATGAGGCCATCATTTTTTAACAAATTTCCTGTAATAGCCAGTGAGACCCAAGAACCCTCTAAGTTCTTTGAGTGTATGTGGAATTGGCCAATTGATCATAGCAGAAATTTTTGTAGGGTCAGATTTAACCTCTTCAACAGTAATGATATGTCCCAAATACTCCAACTCATGTTGGCCAAAACAGCACTTTGAAAAGTTGGCAAATAGCTGATGCTTTCTCAATATATCCAGTGTAAGTTGCAAGTGCAAAAGATGCTCCTCCAAGGAAGAACTATATACAAGGATATCATCAAATAACACCAAGATGAATTTCCTTAAGTGGTCTTGAAAAATATCATTCATAAGAGCTTGGAAGGTAGCAGGTGCATTGGTAAGTCCAAATGGCATCACCTTGAATTCAAAGTGGCCATGATGAGTTCTGAATGCAGTCTTGTAAATGTCAGCAGAAGTTACCCTTATTTGGTGATATCCATCTCTTAAATCAATCTTTGAAAAAAATTTATTGCCATGTAATTCATCAAGCAACTCTTCTATAATTGGAATGGGAAATTTATCCTTGACTGTGATGTTGTTAAGCTTCCTATAATCAACACAAAACCTCCATATGTTGTCCTTCTTTTTGACCAGAAGTATGGGAGCAGGAAAAGGACTGTGACTTGCTTGAATGATGCCAGACTAAAGCATATCTTGAACTAGTTGTTCCACCACTGACTTCTAAATATAGGGACACTTATAAGGTCTCATGTTAACAGGTTCAGAATTTGGCTTAAGTGGAATTGAGTGGTATAGGTTTCTCTGAGGTGGAAGGGATTTTGGCTCAGAGAAAACATCAGAATATTGATCAAGTAATTATGAAATTGGAGGTGGGGAAGAAGTAGGTGTTGGTGAAGTGGAGATGGAAAAAAGTTGGCCAATCAGGCCATGAGTGTGTTTTTTGAAGAATCTTGTAGCTGCATTTCCACTCATCAGGCTTCAAGAAGCTTTATCTTGAGTACCAGTAAGTGTAATTTTCTTCCTATTATGTTTAAAATAAATACTCAACTTAGAAAAATTAAAAATCACATCACCCAATTGCTTCAGCCAATCAGCTTCCAAAACCAAATCATAGCCACCAAGTGGTAAAAGTCTTAAACTCCCAGAAAACTTGTGGTTGTGCATAGACCAATTTAAGTTCGAGCATATACTATTACTGACAGTTCTATCACCATTATCCACAGTGACTAACATGCTAGCAGTTAGCTCAATGGAACAGTTGAGTTTCCTAGCAATGTCAATATCAATGAAACTATGTATGATTCTTGTATCTATAAGCACAGGTATAGCTTTCTTGTTAATAAGACCAGGAATTTTAATAGTTTCACCAGAATTATTACCTGTCAATGCATGAAGGTAAATTTCCATGTTACTCTCCATAGGTGAGTCCTCTTCTTCCGGGTGAGTAGCTGCTTCAAATTCCGGAGAACTGTCTTCACTCTCAGTTCCAATCATCAAACACATATGTTGTTGTTTACATATATGACCCCTTTTGTAGACCTCATCACAATTATAACACATACCTCTGGATTTTCGAGCTTGCACCTGGTCAGGGGTGAGTCTTTTAATAGAAAGAGATGTGTTATGTTTTGGTAAGATGTTTGAAGTGGATGAAGTCGATTGAGTGGAAGAAGCTGGTGTAATAGGGGGTTGTGGAGTAAAATGTCTAGTGGTTGAAAAAGAAGTAGAATATGCTCTTGGAGCAGGTTTGACAGACTTTTGTTGGAGAGCTAGTGTTTTCTCTTGTATTCTAGTTAGAGAAAAAGCAGTTAACAGTGTTGTAGGACCAAATATAAGTATTGGCTCTCTTAATTCTTCTTTCAACCCACCAATAAAACTGCTAATGAAATATTCCTCTGTGAAGATATTGTGTTTACTTAACAGTAGTGCCTCCAGATGTTCAAATTCCTCAAAATAAGCATTCATAGTTGTAAGTTGAGACAATTTATTGAACATACCCACAATGTTTTCATGAGCAGGATTTTCAAAACGAAGACAAACATTGCTACTTAAGTCTTGCCAGGAGATATGAGGTCTATTTAATCGAAAATTCGCAAACCATTTTGCTGCCTTGCCATCAAAATGCATTGCAGTAGCTTTGTTAAATTCAGGAATCTCATGCATCTGAAAGAAATACTCATATTTATTAAGCCATCCTTTTAGATTATCACCATCGAAACGTGGAAAATCCATCTTTGGAAGACGATTATGATTGTAATCACGACCCCCTGAATGATTGTGAAATGAATTCCCAACCTGTAGATTGTGTACTCGAGCTCCACTATGATCACCCTGGTGGAAATTCGTTGTAGACAAGAGATCATCCATCTGAGATCTCATCATCGATTTGATTGACAACAAATGTGAATCCAGGCCAGCTTTCAGTTTGATTTCAAATTCATCTTTGGTAAGTATCAACTCGAGCTGGAGATTGATATTATCAATCTGAAGCTGTAGTTTATTATTTGTATCAGTTAACTCTTTACAAGTTTGAGCAACCATGGTGGAAAAAAAATTGTGCTGAATTTGATGCGTGTGTAGGAAAGAACAACTCTGAATACCAATTGTACTATACTTAGTACGATCAACAATCAGAATACAAAAATGGATTTGAAGAATAACAAGAAATATTAACAATCTGCCGTAGCAGCCTTAGAACAGTTTCATTAATTCCATCTTAACCCCAACCAAATGGTTCTTACACCTAATAAAAAAGAAGGAGGAAATAATCATATCGGAATTAGCTAATCCGAGTATGACATCTTTCCCTAGCTTGACTAATCTCAAAGTGACACACGCTGCTACTCTACTGGCCACTAACTAATACTGAGTACACCCCAAAGGATTACTCAGGGCATACCACAGTTCAAGAATAGTCATATGCAGGTATATGACAGGGTAAAACATGAAAAAACATGAAAAATTATGAAACCAAAGTTCTTTTCTTAATCCAAGAGAATTGTGTCCCCCGCATATATATGTGGTACGGAGGGAGTATAATTTTTGCTGGCTTTAATTTTTAGGGTTAGTCGAGTAACTATGACCTAACCATCAATCAGATCATCCCACGATTAATAAGCTATCGGCTTAATGCGGGGTTTGTGATATAAAAAAATTAAAAAATTGGGCTAAAAATAAATATTAAATATTTTCTAAGGGTTATTTGGTTTTTGGTACTCAGATTTTGACCAAAAACTGATTTTGCTCTAACTTTTTTCAAGTTTGTGCGTTTGGTACTTGGATAAACGATCAACCCGCGTCGACCCATTTAAGTCTAGTTTTATTTGTCCAGGTCTTTTAACGGTCAACTCAAGTCAACGTTTCTCCAAGTACTAAATGTAAAGGCTTTTAAACCTGGCGTTTTTAGGGGCCACTGAAAAGGATTTAGGGGCCAACAATAAAACAAAAAAAGGTCATCCAAACTTAAAATGTAGCCATCCCTTATCCCGCGTAATTCATAATAGCAAAATTTCCCTTAGATAATCGGTAGATAATATATTATTTTTTATCCTCCGAATGCATTCGGTAGACAAGATAAGAAGCATGCGTCCGAATGTAGTGGGTGTAGTATTTGAATGAATTTTGTTTCATTTTTCATTTCTTTTCATTTTATAGTCATGGCATGGTAGGATCAGCCACAGTCATACTCGGAAGATATATCATTTGAATAAACTCCTGAATATACGATGGTCCAAAAATCAGAATTTTAGAAAAACAAGATTTTTCAAATTTTGAATTTGTAATAATCGGAGGAAATATAATTTACATAAACTCCCGAATGTATGTTGCCTAACCTTCTAAAATGTCCCTTGAAACCACCTAGAGCCATGACATGGTAGGATCTGCCACAGTCATATTCGGAAGATATGTTATTTGAATAAACTCCCGAATATACGATGGCCCAAAAATCAATATTTTTGAAAAACCAAAATTTTTCTGGTTTTGAACTTGTAATAATCGGAAGATATTGCATTTACATAACCTTCTGAATGTATGTTGGATAACCTTCAAAAATACTTAGGTTTGCACCTCTTGGAACCACTTAGAGCCATGGTTTGTTATGCAACAAGCATATTCGGAAGATATTGCATTTGCATAAGCTTCTGAATGTACAATGACCCAAAAATCAGAAATTTTGAAAATCCAAAATTTCTGGTTTTGAACTTGTAATAATCGGAAGATATTGCATTTGCATAAACTTCCGAATGTATGTTGGCTAACCTTTAAAAATCCTTAGGTTTGCGCCTTTTGGAACCACCTAGAGTCATGGAATGGTTTTTTATGCAACAAGCATATTCGGAAGATATTGCATTTGCATAAACTTCTGAATGTACAATGGCCCAAAAATCAGAAATTATGAAAAACCAAAAAAATTCTGGTTTTGAACTTGTAATAATCGGTAGATATTGCATTTGCATAAACTTCCGAATGTATGTTGGCTAATCGAAGATATTAATAATATTTGCTACCAAATGATGTAAGTCCCCAAAAATATTTCAGTTTCAACATTTTACAATCGGAAGAATAGAATATCATATTCTCTTCCGAATATATACTGCCCCCAAAATGGGATTTTGCCTAAATCACAATTTTGAGAACTTTTCAATAATATATATATATATATATTCGATAGTTAGTGTATTTCCGATTATTGTGTTTCTACGTCAACATATTCGGAAGTCAAAAAATTCTTTAATTTATCGATTATATCCATTTTGTTCACAGAAAGATATGACCAACAATATTCAGAAGTTAATCTATAACTCTATCTCCCGAATATTGTCGATGTTCTTGAGAAATGAAGAACACGACTACATTCGGGAGTTAAAAATCATGCATATCTCCCGAATATGGGAAAAACAGAAAACTTTAGAATTTTTTATTTTCGATTCGTCGAATTAAAGCAACATAAACCCAAAAAATGATAGAATCTTATCTAATTGGGGCCATTTGAAGTTGCCGGAGTGTTTGTCTATCAGATTCGCCACCACCAACTACATCTGAGGCTTCGCGTATGTCGTGTTCGTCACTTTCAGCAACAATCTCTTTATTTCTTGTTAAAATTCCAACATTTGGATCGATATCGCGACCAACGTTTTTAGTTTTAGCTCTTTGAGGTTCATTACCCTTACCCATGATTTTACAAACGAATCGACGATGTTTTTATTTGACGATTCACGACGACCATGATGAATCGAAGAAGAAGAGTTGAAATGAAGGAAATTGAAAACAGATTTTGGTTTTTATTTTTATTTTTTCTTGAAGGGCATAAAGATAACTTCAAATTCCTATAAGGTGTCCCTCAGCTAGTGTCCTTGTATGAGTAATCAATGGCCCCTAAATCCTTTTGAGTGGCTCCTAAAAATGCCAGGCTTTTAAAGGTCACAAAAATACAAATAATATATATTCCTCACCAACTAGAAAATTTCGACATCTTACACAAGCAATAACATGGAAAGAATATATATGGAAATCAATCAAGCACAACTGTTTTGAAAAAAAAAAACAACTAAAACAAGTATGAAAATAAATCACCCATCAATCTCGCACATAAATGCTGTGTAATTTATTTAAATGTTTTTCAAGCAGAAATAGTAATAACATTCATCTAATTCAGAAATTTCTTCGTGGTATAACAGAGCAGTAAACTAAAACGAGTCGTCTATCTTAGTTCAATTAAATTAAGATGGTGTCAAATCTAATGAAGATGGTCTCAATTAAATTAACTGAATCAAATTATATCCTTTGGTATATCCGGATCCTACAGCTGATCCAAGGTATGAAACTCATGGATCGCATCACAGATAAACCACCTCCAAAGGTCAGCAACAACAATAAAGATGGCGCAGAAGAACCAAATGCATCGTTTGTTGAATGGGAAAATACCAATATACTTTTGAAGTACTGGCTAACTACCTCACTCTACGAAGAATCTTATCGGCCCGTTTTAGGAGTGAACGCGTCAAAAGAAGTTGGAAAAAACTGGAGGAACCTATTTACAAGTCAACAAAGATCGTGAAACGCAACAAAAGAGCCAGCTCTAATTTCTCAAGAAAAGAAGTCTCGACCTAGGTGAATTACTCAAAAGCATATGTGATAATCTCGATGCCATCCAAATACCCGTCCCTAACACAGATAGATTTTTGGGATTTATCAGAAAGTCTTGGGCTCAAGAATGAAACTTCCAGTACTGCAACCCTCTGTGTTCCTCTTTTAGTCGGTTTTTTCAGCACTGCACGGTTACAAGTTAAGGCATCAAAGTCACCATACAAACAACGGGAACATCGATCAAAACTTTTCCTTCAAATGCGGGTCGTGGTTGAAGTTTCAAAAGGAAGAGGTTTTATACTAGCAGGACAATTTCCTTACCGTGAGTTACATAGTATGAATCTAATACCTCGTTACAAAGATTCAGATCCCCTCCAAAGATACTCAACATTCGTAAGAAATTCTAGGTGTTTGATTTATAAATGTCTAGGTCATTTTGCAATTAAGTGCTGGTACAGATATGACCATGCCTATGATGCTTCTGAGAATCTTTCGAATGCTTTGGCTACAACCACTATATCAAATCAATCAACTGATCTAACTTGGTACATCGACAGTGGCGTTGTCTCATATATGAAGAGAAACTCAGGTACTTTTAAGTTATTAAAACCTTATCAAGGTATTAACAAAGTAATTTTTGGTACTGGAAAAGGTTTAAGAATCTTCCACATTGATATTAGGAATATCACCTCATCTCTTGGTATAAATGTCACTTTAAATAATGTTCTTGTAGTTCTCCGGTTAACGAAAAATCTCTTGGCAGTTAGTAAATTTATTGATGATAAAGGTATGATTATAATTCTGATTTATATTAATGATCTAATCACGGGATCGTGTGTTTCGCTTCCATCATCCGTTATCACAAAACTGAGCGATCGAATTTGCGTAAACCACATTGGTTGAAGCAATTCGAGATAATGGACTATATCTTGGGATTCACATGCGTAGACCAGATTGATTATAGGATACTGAAGGAATTGAGTAACGAAAGAGTGTTTACTTGGTCTCAACTACATGAAGTTGTGGTAGTCAATTTGTATAGCAACTTAATTCTGAAAGTATTCAATACTGGACTACGTCGCAGGGTTTTTATGCCAGGCAATTTTCTTCGTTGAAAAATCTTGTACGTCGTGTCATTAATTTACTTCTTGCATTATAATTATTGTTATTGTTATAATTAAGTAACTGCACTTGTTTTTTTGTTCACTTGGTACGATCCCATAGTTTGGTCGGTTTCGAACTTTGACTATATACTAAGTTACACCTTGTTGAAATAATCTTTTGCCG
This sequence comes from Papaver somniferum, assembly GCF_003573695.1. Classification (NCBI taxonomy): domain Eukaryota; kingdom Viridiplantae; phylum Streptophyta; class Magnoliopsida; order Ranunculales; family Papaveraceae; genus Papaver; species Papaver somniferum. The sequence continues at coordinate 160,706,949 of NC_039359.1, read as the reverse complement.
GTTGTTGTCTGTAATATTATACAAGGTATGTCTGTATAAGTTGATATTGAAAAGATTGTGATGTACTCGGTACCCTCGTCGTTTCAAAGTTCAAGTTTATATGAGAATATTTCAGTGCATATGTATTGTTTTCTTTTTAAAAAATTCGAGTGTGTGCGTTTGCGTTGCAATGTGGTACTTTAGTGAAATTTTTCAATACATATCCGTTATACTACTTTGAATGAAAAAATAAATAACCCTAACGAGTACCAGGATCTCCTAGGAACGAAAGGGACTAATATAATGATTAATATTATTGGACGCAACCACAATTGTAATTCGATGTCACCATTACACTCCAAGGTCAATTATATGTCACACTTAGTGATAAGAAGAAACACTTACTATTAATCATATACAAAGACTTATAAAGATTAAAAAAAAAAATATCAATTCCCAAACCATCAGCTAAAAGACGTTATGCTTTCTAAATACTAAAATACAAAAATCATCTAAGAGCATATTAATATTGCATCTTATCATTTACATTGGAACAAATGATAATTCTTCGGAACTAGCAAATATTTTATCCTAAATATTCAAAAGAAAATTCTAAAAATGTATTTGGAATTACTTATAAGCAAGTATTATAATTATATCCTCGACAATATCTTTAAAATTCATCTTCATAACGACGATAATTATTTTAATCTTAAGAACTAGCACGAGCAGACATAATCAAAATGATGGTGCCTAATAAACCCAAAAAAATAAACATCGGAAAAAGAAATATAAAATAAGATCAACAATAAATAAATCAACTTAGAAAATATAATCAAGCGTGCTTGAATTCGCTAGAGCTTAAGAAAATCTTTATTGCCAGAGATTATTCTAGGCATAAACCGAGAGAAAATGAATACACATGAATTTGGGTTTCATTTTAACAATTATATGTACCATGGGTGTTATATGCATCTTGAAAAAAATCAGTTTTTAATCATTCATATCCATATGTGAAATGACGAAGGTACCAAGTACACCACAATCTTTTCGATATTAACCTATAAGTCTGATACCTTGCGTGATCTATTATAGGTAGAAATTGTCAAGAAGATAGCAACTACAAGGTATACACTTGGTATATAGTTTCCAGTTCAAAACCGAAACTTAAACTATAAGGATTAACCCAAGTGTTTGGGATTAACGTACAATGTATTTACTTTTAATTATAACTAAAATGATTATTATAATTACAGAAAGTAAAAGTCAACACACAATAAGATTTTTGTTAATGAGGAAACCGCAAATGTAGAAAAAATCAGAGACCTAGTCCAGTTTTGAATACTCTCAGAATTAAGCCGCTAAAAAAGGACACTACCAACTTCGTACAGTTGAGACCAAATAAACTACCTCTAGTTACCTAGTTTCTTAAGTATCCCTGCGCCTACAACCAATATATCCAACTCACGTGAATCCTAAGATGGAGACCACTATCTTAAGTTGATTTAGTCTCTCTGAAGACTTTAAGGACTCAACCCATTTGATCGTCTTCCAAACACTAAAGGATTAATATGTTTGGTAACCAGTCTTCTATCTCAGGAAATTAATCAGAGATAAATATTTTGGGTGTGACAAAGGTTTTTCTGTTTAAAATATGAAAAAGCGGGGGTCTAACAACCACACCCAATATTTTTCTTAGCAATGTGTATGGACTAACTCCAATATACTTTCAAGATAATCAACTAGACATACAGAGTCAATCTTAAGAAAAGTACATCCAAGAGTTATATCTCCATTTCTCAATTTAATCTGCAACCAAATAAATAGGAATTTGCGATCCCGATTGAATATAAGAAATAACTTGGACGGTATCAAAACCAATATCCAAGTGTCAATCAATTTAATCAACAACCAAAGGTTGTATTCACAATTGATTGAACTTAAACACAACCTGTGATATTTCAATTATATAAACAAATATAATGCGGAAAAGAAATAACACAGACACCAGAAATTTTGTTAACGAGGAAACCGCAAATGCAGAAAAACTCATGGACTTAGTCCATATTTGAACACCTCACTGTATTAAGCCGCTACAGACACTAGCCTACTCCAAGTTAACTTCAGACTGGAATTGAAAAAGCGGGGGTACAACAACTACACCCAATATTTCTATTAGCAATCTGTATGGACTAACTCCAATATACTTTCAAGAGAATCAACTAGACTTAATCTCAATAAAGTATATCAACGAGTTATATCTCTCTTTCTCTATTCAATTCTTACTAAACCAAATAGAAATCTGCGAGTCTAATTGAATACAAGAGAAATCACTTGAACGGTACCAAAGACCAATGTTCAAGTATCAATCAATGTAAATCAACAACCAAACGTTGGATATTCTAATTGATTGATTCAAACGCACAACCTGTGATATTTCAATTATATAACAAAATATAATGCGGAAAAGAAATAACACAGACACCAGAAGTTTTGTTAACGAGGACCGCAAATGCAAAAAAACCCCGGGACCTAGTCCAGATTGAACACACAATATATTAAGCCGCTACAGACACTAGCCTACTACAAGCTAACTTTGTCCTGGACTGTAATTGAACCACGGTAAATCTCACACTGATCCAAGGTACAGTTGCGCTCCTACGTCTCTGATCCCAGCAGGATACTACGCATTTGATTCCCTTAGATGATCTCACCCACAACTAAGAGTTGCTACGACCCAAAGTCGAAGACTTTAATAAATAAATTTGTATCACACACAAAAGTCTACGGTAATAGATAAATCTGTCTCCCACAGAAATACCTACGAGTTTTATTCCGTCTTTTGATAAATCAAGGCGAACATGAACCAATTGATAAATCAGACTTATATTCCCGAAGAACAGCGCAGTATTATCAATCACCTCACAATAATCTTAATCGACGCGGCGAAGGAAGATATTGTGGAATCACAAACGATGAGACGAAGATGTTGTGATTACTTTTATATCTTGCCTATCGGAGATATCAATCTCAAGCCAATCGTTATGATTGTACTCAATACGATAGAAACACCAAGATCAGATCACACAACTACGAGAAAGTAGTATCGGTCTGGCTTCACAATCCCAATGAAGTCTTCAAGTCGTTAACCTACAGGGTCTCGAGAAGAAACCTAAAGTTAAAGGAGAATCGACTCTAGCTTATACAACTAGTATCACACAGGAGGTGTAGGGACTAGGTTTCCCAGTTGCTAGAGTTCTCCCTTATATAGTCTTTCAAATCAGGGTTTGCAATCAATGTTAGCTTAGTAAAAAAACATTCAATATTCACTGTTAGATGAAAACCTGATTAGATTCAAGCTAATATCTTTCAACCGTTAGATCGAAAACTTAGCTTGTTACACACAAATAAAATGCACGATTTTAGGTTTGTGTAACCGTACCCAAACATGTACATTCATTAGTTCAACAGTAGTTAACCAAATGGTTAGCCATATGAGCACTTTCATATCAACCATATTTTTCTTTACCATAACTAGTTCAAATGACTCAAATGAACTAGTTAGAGAGTTATTCAATTGCTTAGATCTTATAGAAGTATACAAGACACAATCGAAGCAAAAACGATTTGATTCACTCGAATCAATTCATGAACTTTATATCCACGGTTTGCAAACTTGCATTTCTTAGTTTATATAAATATAAGTTCACGAATAATCGTTTTTAGAAAATAATCAACCTAAGTACGCGGAATAAGTTTGTAAATGGTTTACAAACTCCAGCAGATTTTCTCGGGACGAGAACATCCGACAGTTCGCGGACTGGGTTCGCTGACTCTGTTCCGGTTTTCCTGATCAACAAAGTACGCATATTTTGGTTCAAGGAATAAGGACTTATACATATATGTGTTACCACACAATGGTTATATCCAACAATGGTTATATAATCTAAACTCTCATTTCAATCATTGAAACATTCTTAGAGGACGTTATATAGTTGTTCACAAACTATTTTTCGTAAAAGCTATTTTCAAGTAATTGAAACATAATATGACTTTCGTCACTAGGTAAAGATGAACTTGTCCAAAGCGAAAGGTTACCTACACATATTTCGAGAAATACATAAGCGAGATAAACTCGGGCCGAAATAGCAAATGTGTATAATCAAAGTCTATATAGTAAAACGACTTTTGTCTCAAGATAGGAGATAGAGTAGATAGACTTTTGAGTGATAGATAAGTTCAAGTCTCCACATACCTTTTAGTCGATGAAGTTCCACCAGTTCCTTGAGTAGTTCTTCGTCTTGTATGATGATCCCCATGGAGTTCTTGAGCTCAACTACACTTTCTATCCTAGTCCGAGACTTAGCTATTGTAGACTAGAAATCAAGACTTATAGTTTTGATCCTTAACATTGACAAACATGCCTGAGAAAGCAACACATGCGAGTTCGACCGAGCACTGCTCTAACAATCTCCCCATTTGTCAATTTTAGTGACAAAACTATCAATACATATGGAATACAAAAATAGATAAATAAACTTTTGTAGCTCCTATTCCACATGCCTAATATTCAACATTAATTGAAATCTTCGTCACTTCCAAGTACTCCAATGATTCCAAAGTTTGTAAGTTTAGCATCATCGTTATTGAAAATCCATAGCCATAACAATGAGAAAACAAGAATTCTCAATCATTGTTACACAGTGTCATAGTATTATTATACAATATCAAATTTCAATTGTATCACAACTTCGACAACAATACTATGGTGATATGTATCACTCTCCCTTAGTCAATACTCCATCTCACATGGAAACCACTCCCCTTTATATAATGATCCGAAAACCATATGTATTTGTAGTGTGAACTACACATTAATTCTCCCAATTTTTGTCAATAAAATTGGCAAAGGTACGAAAATGGGATCCTAATGAAAATTTCCATAGAGACATTTCATGACCAAAAGAAAGAACATATCAACTTATTTAGATGCAATCATAAAGCCGAAGCTAAACGCTTTCTTCAAGGAGTTTATAAAGATACAAGATAAACCCTATAATATTCCACAGCCGCACTCCCCGCAAATATTTAAAAATTAAGCACAAGTTCAATTAAGAACTCTCCCCCATAATATGTCAAGAGCAACTTTAATTTCATAAGAAAAGAAGGATTTTTTTGGACATAACAAATCACATACGAATATGAATTTGAATCCAATACTCAATTAAATTAACCACAAGAAAACCCATGATTAATCTAATCGGAAATGCTCGACATAAGAAAACTTACGGAGCCACACAATATATACATAAAATATGGATCAGGGAAGATCAATACTGCAGAATAAACAAGGATTCATTCTATTTTCCATCACTATTTGCACAATGAGATACAATAGACATAATCCTCTTAAACAAAATTTCATCCTATCTTCCATCAATAATGACATAATAGGCTTCAAACTTTTATAATGTCAAAAGCTCATTCATTCTTTTATCAATACATGCATATTGACATACGAAAGACTTAACTTTTGACAAAGTATGAGACAATCATAGTTCGCGGACGCAAACACGCATATCTCATAACAAGTTTGCAATATATAAAACCATAAAGATTAATACTGCAAAAATCATCTTCCAAACAACTTTTTAGAATTTAATCAAATAAACCTAAAAACATGAAGATGAAAACGTTGGACATAGCTATGTGTAATCACAATAATGGCTATTCCAAACTCCAGTTATTCTTCTAAATAAAACAAGAAAATAAAATTCTCATAAGAAATATTTACTAGATAATTGAAATCAAAGTTCATTGAGAATCTCATACCTTTCAATGAATCCATCAAAGAAGGTATCACTGATTTCCTTTATTCTCTTGACAGTGGACACGTCATGTTCGTGATTTAGAACACCAACTTTACGATCAACAACCCGTGCAAGTTGTCTAGCCTTAATGTAGTCCATGGTGAGCTTCTTCTGATTCCGTATCAGAATGTTCTGATTAGCAAGGATTCTGGCCTGACCATCTAAGAGATGATTTATTTGCAGTTGAAGATTTGCAAGCTCATTAAATCCTTGACAGACTCATTAATCCAAGAGTTGTGATCCTTTCTTTCAAGCATCTTCTTCAGAAACAACTCTTGAATTGACTCATGTCCTTTAGTGTCTTTAATGAGTGCCAAATATTGCATATTTCTACATCATTTTATTGGCAATTATCTCATCTTTTGCGCTTTAAAATCCTATTTTATCCCAAACTCTGTATTTTCATTGTTTTCAAGAATAATTATTTTTATTAATTAATTTTGTGTTTTTAGGTACTAAATAACGCTTGGATGCCTGGAGAAGCAAAATGAGCAAGAATTGGTAGTTGTTACGGGCAAAGAAATGAAACTAGGTGACCTGACGAGAGGCAATGGCTAATATAGAAGGAGTGTCAAGAGAAGAAAATTTCACAATCCGCTTGCAACCTTACCCGCAAGCCGCTTGCACCTATGCGTTTCTCATCTACATGTTCAGGCAACACCTAGAGCCGAACAGTGGACTTAGAAGAATTAACAAAGCCTCAACCCGTTTTCAGCACCGAAACATCAATCCTGATGGCCTTGCCTAACACCCAGCTATCCCTCCACCCGGTATATCAACATCAGATGCAACCTCTTTACACCTTAGCACCCTTTATCCCTTCACCTAATCGACCAGAAACAACATCTTATTCATTTCTTCTTTCTCTCTACAGAACCAGCACCTTCATCTCCCGATTAATCACCCCCGCCCCAACCTCTCTGCGCACAACTACCATAATTAACATCAACTCTACCTCTAATTTATATCTCTCTCAACCTTATCTTCTTTCTTATCAAAAACAGTAACCCTAGAAGCTAGAATTGAGAGAGATAAAGTTAGGGTTATCTTCAAACAACTGGAATAGTAGGCTTGCAGGGATGAATTGAAGATATAAACTGTCAGAGAAACGCGTTTTGGGTGAGTGGGTCCCTCTTAGTTATCGAATTGGAGTAGAATTGAGTAAAATTTGTGTATAAATAGAGATGGGTTTGTGTTGTAAAACTCATGCCCGGATTAGCCGGTGCACCAAGTTTTAGTAGTTTACTTTTAGTATTGTGTTTATCATGTTCTAATTACTCTTGCTAGGGTTTAGATAAAACCCTTAATATGATGCTAAGTTATTTATGTTCTGATTATTATTCTTGTTGAGCCTTAACTGATATAGGAATAACTTAATCATTGTGTCACAGTATACTGTTTTCACCTTTAGTTTTATATGCAACATAGGTAGATAGAACAACCCTATATTGTGCTTCAACTCATTCTTAAGAGATCAAACTAATCTGTGATGAGTTTTGATGTAAGAAGACAGCTTATGCTAGGGATTAGTTACCTTAGTTGATATTAGGCCACCTACTTGAGACTACCCAGGATAAACAACCGACTTACATCTTGACTGGTGTCCATTACATGGGACAAGAATAGATTTAGACTAAACTGACTTAGATAATGTTAGGAGGTGGATTCAACCACCCTAGTACTTCTCATATGCTTATTTACAATCTTCTCTTGCATCTTGCTTTACATTCTGTTTTAGTATTCAATCACTGCCTTGTCATATCGACACCCAACAAACCCATTTTGGTTACTTCTTAGTTGAAATCAGTTGTAGTAAAACCATAGTTTCAACCATACACCCACCAAGTCCCTGTGGATCGACCTGTGCTTGCCCTATATTACATTAGGACACTGTGCACTTGCAGTTAGTAATTGTAGGCTTGTTTACAGACCTACCAAGTTTTTGACGCCGCTGCCGGGGACTCGGTAGCGGTATAGCTGAAGTTTCTGACTTTACTCTACTGGTTTTTCATATAATCTTGTATATATGTGTTTAGATTATTAGTGTAATCTGTTTGTCTTCTGTTGTATTCCTTTGAGTCGTTACCATATATCCTGCGTAGTTAGAACCATCTGACATTGCATATTATAATTGTCTGCATCATAATCCTATAATTTTCAGTAGCATATGTGTATGGGATGTCGTAGGCACAACAAATTAATAAATATATTTTCCACTAATTAACTGGTAATATAGCGGTAGTAAGAGATCGTTCCCAAAGAGAGCTGTGTAATTGATAGGTTATTTGATCAGCAAGATAAAGTAAATAACAAAGGGAGGTTTTGGTTTATAAGATAAATAGAAAGACAATAAGAAGAAAGGGATGATTAAAGAATCCTTCGCCATTACCAAGCATTAACAGGATTTGAATACTTATCTATTGTTCGTAAGAACCATTCATCATCAACCGTAGAATAACAACTAGCTCAGTGTTATCCCCAAAAATCCTTTTACCACGGATACAGAAGCTCTCCAATATCAGATTATATTCAACAGAACCACCAAGTAGTAGCTCACTCAAGGTATAATCCAATCGAACTCTTTAAGCTTTGTGAATTAGGTTAATCTCAGTAGTTCAACTCTTAGCTCAAGGTTTACTTGCTGGTGTTGTATTCACACACGATTCCTCCACAGAATCCCTCTGTAAGGTCTCGCGATTTCTACTTGTGTAGAGAGTTATTTGACAATTACTTATCTCCTAACTTCCACTAGCAATAGAACAATCAATAGACTAATCTAGTATGCATCCTAAATCAATCTAACAATCACTCATAAACCCTAAATATGGAAAATACAAACGATGATGATAAAAACTCTCAGTAGATTTGTATTATTAATAAAGCTTCACGCTTAGAACATTGAATTCATCCTTAATCAACAAAGGTTTAGTTTCTCATGATTACACAATTACCCCGTTTCCCCCTAAAGGGGTAAAATATTAATGAAGAACAAAAGTATAATATGATATTCGATGATATGTGAAAGGCCTAATACCTATTTTTATAGGTTTACATTGCTTGGCCATCAAGTATTTAGTTCGGTTCAAGAACCCGACCCAAAAACATGATATAACGACCCCAAACGTGACCTTAGGCCTTCCAAGGAGTTTATACACATTTTCCTACTTGCTAAGTACGCATACCAGTCCGCGAACTTCAAATTCCAGCAGAAATTTTCGGACTTAAAGTATGCGTACCCGTCCACATACTTTACTGTCTTCGGTATTCGATAAAAACTTGTTTTGGCCACAACTTCTTCATCCGAACTCGGAATGACCTCATTATTTTTGAATTCTTTTTGTATTTAAATTATCTTCAATATGGTGATGATAAATCCTTAATTTGAATAGTTAAGATCCGTCTTTGGCCCGTCTCTTGATTGAGCGTTTTGCTCCTTTTCGTCGCACTTCTTCTACTTCTCTTGGACTTGGGCACTTGGATACTTGGAATACTTCTATTCTTATCTATTTTCAGCATTTTGTAGCTCCTTTGTGGATGATTCACCTATTAGAGACAAATAAGAGAAAACAAGAGTAATAATACGAATACATGCAAGAATAATAAGACAAATAAGAGAAAACAAGACTTGCATCTTGACTGGTTTCCATTACACGGGACAAAAATAGATTTAGACTAATTAAAATGACTTAGCTAAGGTTAGGAGGTGGATTCAACCACCCTAGTACTTCTTATCTGCTTATTTATAATCTGCTCTTGCATCTTGCTTTACATTCTGTTTTAGTATTCAATCACTTCCTTGTCGTACACACCCAACACACCCGTTTTGGTTACTTCTTAGTTGAAATCAGTTGTAGTAAAACCATAGTTTCAACCATATATCCACCAAGTCCATGTGGATCGACCCGTGCTTGCCCTGTGTTGCATTAGGACGTTGTGTACTTGCAGTTAGTAATTGTAGGCTTGTTTACAGACCTACCAAGTTTTTGGCGCCGCTGCCGGGGAAAAGAATACCTGGAATCAGGTGGTAGAGTGAGAAATAATCCCACCATGATCATTGAGAAAGGAGTTGTACATATCATCTGACAATTTGATCTTTGTGTTCTTCGCCTTTCTTTGGTTGACTTTCATCCCAGACGAGTAAGATACGGCTTGTTTAACATATCCGTCAGAAGGGTTTCTCTGAGGACTAAATCTAGGACCTCTTGAGATTGGTTCAAGAGGATCAGGATAGAAAGGAATCCAATTTCTAGACTTAGATTTACCAGATTCATTCTTATAAACACAAGGAGTGTGTTCATTAGTGGCACACGAATTTATACCATTGGGATGAACTTGTACCATGTGATGATTTCTAGAAAATAGATCATTTTTATAAGGTTTCTGGTTTTCTGTGAGCACGAGATTCACTACAGAAGTCTCCAGACTATTTACTCCATTGATAGTAGCAAGAAGCAAATTATGAAGATTAGATATTTGTTTCCTCCCGGCAAAACAATGAATAACATAGTGATTCTTTTTCCCACAGAATGTACAGGTTCGTGGAGGAGAAGCAACAACTGGCACCTGTTTTAACTTTATAGCCATATGAGAAGATTGTAAGTCATGTAAGCCTTTCTTGACACAACCTTCTTCTGAAGGACATTTCTTCATGTGTTGTAATTCATGAGAATTAGTTGGTACAGAAGAATTTCTCCTTAAGACGGAGTTTTCCTTTTCCAAGGATCTGCAATATTCATGCGCTAGAATAAGAGATGCACTTAGTTTCTCTTTTTCGACACGAAGTCTGTGTAGGTATGATGAATACGTATCGGTCAAACGTATTTCTCTTATTGAGTCTTCCTTGACAATATCCTCAAGAAAACTAATCCTTTCACGCTGTAGAGTAGTTTCTTGGAGAAGTTTTCTAATATTGTCAGAGAAGGACTCGATGATGTTATAGAGTTCACGTTCACGATCAAGAGACTTTTCGAATTCATCAATAAGCTAGGAATGATCCTGAAAATCAATAGCCTCAGTAGAATTTTTTGAGATTCTGTTGAGCTCCATTTCAGCTTTTGCCATAGTGTCGAATGTCTCATTGGAGGGAGAGATGTCAGCATTTGATGGAACAACCTTCCTACCTCGGGATTCAGAAGAATCATCTAAGGAGTAATCCTTTGAGGTATTCCCAAGACATTTGGCATAGTTAAAAGCTTTATAAGACATCTTGGTATGCGTATATGTCAGAGATGAGATTCTGTCCTTAGACTCAGATTGCCACAAACACATACTTGTAAGGTCTTTAAACGTGTTTTCCTTCTCTGATACCAATTGAAAAAGAGGGGGTACAACAACCACACCCAATATTTCGATTAGCAATATGTATGGAATAACTGCAATATGCTTTCAAGTATCAACTATACTCAATCTCAATAAAGTATATCAAGGAGTTATATCTCTCTTTTTCAATTCAATTCTTACTAAAGCAAATAGCAATCTGCGAGTCTAATTGAATACAAGAGAAATCACTTGAACGGTACCAAAGACCAATGTTCAAATATCAATCAATGTAAACCAACAACCAAAGGTTGGATATTCTAATTGATTGATTCAAACGCACAACCTGTGATATTTCAATTATATAACAAAATATAATGCGAAAAATAAATAACACAGACACCAGAAGTTTTGTTAACGAGGAAACCGCAAATGCAGAAAAACCCCGAGACCTAGTCCGGATTGAACACACACTGTATTAAGCCGCTACAAACACTAGCCTACTACAAGCTAACTTCGGCCTGGACTATAATTGAACCCCGGTAAATCTCACACTGATCCAAGGTACAGTTGCGCTCCTACGTCTCTGATCCCAGCAGGATACTAGGCACTTGATTCCCTTAGATGATCTCACCCACAACTAAGAGTTGCTACGACCCAAAGTCGAAGACTTTAATAAATAAATCTGTATCACACACAAAAGTCTACGATAATAGATAAATCTGTCTCCCACAGAAATACCTACGAGTTTTATTCCGTCTTTTGATAAATCAAGGCGAACAGGAACCAATTGATAAATCAGACTTATATTCCCGAAGAACAGCTCAGTATTATCAATCACCTCACAATAATCTTAATCAACGCGGCGAAGGAAGATATTGTGGAATCACAAACGATGAGACGAAGATGTTTGTGATTACTTTTATATCTTGCCTATCGGAGATATCAATCTCAAGCCAATCATTACGATTGTACTCAATACGACAGAAACACCAAGATCAGATCACACAACTACGAGAAAGTAGTATCGGTCTGGCTTCACAATCCCAATGAAGTCTTCAAGTCGTTAACCTACAGGGTCTCGAGAAAAACCTAAGGTTAAAGGAGAATATACTCTAGCTTATACAACTAGTATCACACAGGAGGTATGGGGACTAGGTTCCCAGTTGCTAGATTTCTCCCTTATATAGTCTTTCAAATCAGGGTTTGCAATCAATGTTAGCTTAGTAACAAAGCATTCAATATTCACCGTTAGATGAAAAACTGATTAGAATCAAGCTAATATCTTTCAACCGTTAGATCGAAAACTTAACTTGTTACACACAAATGAAATGCACGATTTTAGGTTTGTGTAACCGTACCCAAACATGTACATTCGTTGGTTCAACAGTAGTTAACCAAATGGTTAGCCATATGAGCACTTTCATATCAACCATATTCTTCTTTACCATAACTAGTTCAAATGACTCAAATGAACTAGTTATAGAGTTGTTCAATTGATTAGATCTTATAGAAGTATACAAGACACAATCGAAGCAAAGATTTGATTCACTCGAATCGATTCATGAACTTTATTGCCACAGTTTGCAAACTTGCATTCCTTAGTTTATATAAGTATAAATTCACGAATAATCGTTTTTAGAAAATAACCAACCTAAGTATGCGGACTTAAGTACCCCGAATAAGTTTGTAAATGGTTTACAAACTCCAGCAGATTTTCTCGGGACGAGAACCTCCGACAGTTCGCGGACTGGGTTCGCTGACTCTGTTCCGGTTTTCCCGATCAACAAATTACGCATATTTTGGTTCAAGGAATAAGGACTTATACATATATGTGTTACCACACAATGGTTATATCCAACAATGGTTATATAATCTAAACTCTCATTTCAATCATTGAAACATTCTTAGAGGACGTTATATAGTTGTTGTTCACAAACTATTTTTCGTCAAAGCTATTTTCAAGTAATTGAAACATAATATGACTTTCGTCACTAGGTAAAGATGAACTTGTCCAAAGCGAAAGGTTACCTACACATATTTCGATAAATAGATAAGCGAGATAAACTCGGGTCGAAATAGCAAATGTGCATAATCAAAGTCTATATAGTAAAACGACTTTTGTCTCAAGATAGGAGATAGAGTAGATAGACTTTTGAGTGATATATAAGTTCAAGTCTCCACATACATTTTAGTCGATGAAGTTCCACCAGTTCCTTGAGTAGTTCTTCGTCTTGTATGATGATCGCCATGGAGTTCTTGAGCTCAACTACACTTTCTATCCTAGTCCGAGACTTAGCTATAGTAGACTAGAAATCAAGACTTATAGTTTTGATCCTTAACATTGAGAAACATGCTTGAGATAGCAACGCATGCGAGTTCGACCGAGCAGTGCTCTAACAGGAATGTAGTTGAGCCCTAACCAAGATTACACTGATCTAGGTACAGTCGCGTTCCTTACACCTCTAGAACCATGCCGAATTATGCGCACTTGATTCCCTTAGATAATCTCACCCATAACTAAGAGTTGCTACGACCCAAAGTCGAAGACTTGATAAACCAATATGTCTCATACAGAAAAGTATATTGAATAGAAAAATATGTGTCCCACAGATATACCTATGAGTTTTGTTCCGTATTTTGAAAAACCAAGGTGAATAGGAACCAATTGATACATCAGACTTATATTCTTGAAGAACAACCTAGTAATATCAATCACCTCACAATAATCTTAATCGTACGGTAGAGAAACAAGATATTGTGGAATCACAAACGATGAGATGAAGATGTTTGTGACTACTTTTTATCTTGCCAATCGGAGATTAAATCTCGAGCAAATCTTAGAGAATATAATACTCAATCATGATACAAAACAGCAAGATCAGAACACACAACTACATAGAAAATAGTTGGGTCTGGCTTCACAATCCCAAGGAAGTCTTCAAGTCGTTAACCTACTTGGTTTTGAAAAAAATCTAAGGTTAAAGGAGAATTGGATCTAGTCTTAACTAGTATCACACAGGAGGTATGGGGATTAGGTTTCCCAGTTGCTAGAGTTCTCCTTTATATAGTCTTCAATTTAGGGTTTGCAATTAATGTTACCTTGGTAACAAAGCATTCAATATTCACCGTTAGATGAAAAACTGATTAGACTCAAGCAAATATCTTTCAACCGTTAGATCGAACTTAGCTTGTTACACACAAATGAAAAGTGACTTCATTTAGATATGAGTAACCGTACCTAAACGTGTACACCTTTGTTGGCTCAACAATACTACTAAAGTTATCCATATGAACACTTTCATATCAACCATATTTCATCTTAACCATAACTAGTTCAAATGACTTAAATGAAACTAGTTATAGAGTTGTTCAATTGTTTATATTCTCATAGAAGTATACAAGACACAATTTAAGCAAAATCTATTTTGATTCACTCGAATCAATTCATGAACATTATAGCCACAGTTTGCAAAAGATTGCATTCCTTATTATATAAATGTATTAGTTCATGAACAAACCGATTTTAGAACATAACCTACTCAAGTATGCAAACGGGTATGCATACCTAAGTGGTCGGACTAAGTTTGGGTCGCCGGTATGCGAATAGGTACGCATACCTTCCAAACTCAGTTGAATTTCCGGAACTTGAAATTCACGCCAGTACGCATACCGGTATGCATACTAAGTTCCCGGACTTTCATTAACCAACCAGTACGCATACGTGTATGCATACTATGGTTCCAGGACTTGGAATAACTTGCAATAGTTAGCATACAAGTACGCATATTGTGCTATATCCAATCATGGTTATTTGTTATAAACTCCCACTTCAATCATTGAAGCATTCTTGGAAGACGACAATAGTTGTCTCACACAAATTATTAGCTTCAAAGCAATTTTCAAGTGATCGAATGATTAATACGAAAAATTCCGAGTCTATATCAAATGACTGTCTCACAAAAATCATATAAGATGTTACAAGGTGATTTTCACATGATCGTCTTTTGACCTTCGTCAAGAATATAAGATGAACTTGGTTAAATCGAAAGTTTACCAACACATATTTCGAGAAATATGTAAGCGAGTTAAACTTAGCTCGAAATATCAAATATGTAACATTGTAGTCTATATAGATATACGACTGTTGATGGTGGTTTTTAGCCCAGGGCTAAATTTGTAAAACCTTGCATCTGATGTGTCGTCACTCTACGAGGAAACAGAGCCATGAGTGTCAACCTCTCCTCTGGCACGTTTATTGAGTCGTTCAATATACTTACATTAAATTTATCCAGACTTACAATCCCAGGCATTCTGTAAATTTTGGCACCTTGCCTACACTCATAATATAAGTTTCTCGAATGCTTTCTGTGCTATGTTCTCCAGCTGAACCCTTAATGTTGATATGGCATGACAATTTCTGTTCACTCGCAGCAGAGTAGCACGAATTTCCAAATATCAAGGATAAGGTCTTTGCATAAGGTATTCAATCAGAAAGCATGCTTCTCTCTGGCAATGAACTTAAAAGAACTCTGTGTCAACACATAGAATTCAATCAATTATCTTGAATAATTTGCAAAAGTTAGGGTTTTGCGCCTTGTGCAGTATATCAGATCTTGCTTGTCGAAATTAAGCCAAGGCAAACTAGGTAATTAATCCGCCATGGATTATCAGATGCAAAATCTTGTCCGGAATCAGAAAACAAGGAGCCTCAGGATAGGAGCAGTAAAAAAGAGAGGTGTGGCCATGCCTTAGGACAACCGGTGCCATTTTCCATTGGCCACGCCCCATCATAAACCGTCCCTATTTCCCTCGACCAATCAGGTCGCCTTAAACTCGCCACCCGCACATAAGTTGTGGCTGGGCCCATACTTGCCGTCCCTATTTCCCATCGATCAATCAGGTCGCACTAAACTTGCCACACGCACCAAAACGTTGGCCACGTCCATGCTTAGCCGGCTCCCTGCTTTCATTGACCAATCAAGTTGCTCTAAACCTTCCACAACTTTAAAAAGGGTGGAAATTGTGTCAAAAGGTTACCCTACCAAGTTGGCTTCCCAAAATTATGCCAACATGCTAACGACATGTCAAACATGCCAAAAACAAACATGCCAGGCACACCTGCCAAACGACATGCCAAACATACCAAAAGCATGCCAATCGCACACGCCAAAAGGCATGCCAAGTGCACATGCCAAACGTTCCACCTATCGCATACTACATGCCATATACGCTAATTAGGGTTTCGACATGCCAAACCCTAATTTAGGCAAAGTTGTCGCGCCACTGAGCCAAACAATGTTCCACAAAACATGGGGATCAATGTGGCCATTAAAACTGATGTTGCCACACCACATTTGTATCTAACTCCAACGTGCCAAAAATCTAGTGGCCATGGCTACGCCAGGTACCACTTGCACCACCGTGCCACTGGAATGCACAAACTATGCCAGCCATGCCGCAACGCCACTAGCATGCACTAAAGGCGCCAACGGAAGGTAGCCACAATCAACGACAACCCTTCCCTATGAGATGCAATCTTAGACATCCAAGTTTTCCACCAAACTAACAGACTTGTGGCAACTTTTAGGCGACCATCCGCCTAAATCCCGTGGCCATGGATACGCCAGGCGCCACTTATACCATCATGCTGCTGGCATGCACAAACTATGCCAGCCATACCGCAATGCCGCTGGCATGCACTAAAGGCGCCATTGTGCCACTATCAGGCGCCAACATAAGGTAGCCATAATCAAAGGCTACCCTTCCTCATGAGATGCAATCTCAGCCATCCAAATTCGCCACCAAGCTGTCAGTATTGTGGCAAGTTTTGGGCGACCAACCGCCTAAATATAGTGGCCATGGCTACGCCAGGCGCCACTTGCACCACCGTTCCACTGGCATGCACGATCCATGCCATCCATGCCGCACTGCCACTGGCATACACCAAAACGCCATTGTGCCATTATCAGGCGCCAACACAAGGTATCCATAATCAACGGATACCCTTCCTCATGAGATGTGATCTCATCCATCGAAGTTTGCCACCGAACTGACAAACTTGTGGCAAGTTTTAGGTGACCATCCAAGATGAGCCTAATAGCATCACATGTTATTTTCCTACGGCAAGCCTCTTGATTTTTACTTGCCACACGTAGCAAAGTGCTACATGTTTTCCACGAAAACACTCGAGACATCAAACACGTCACAAACAGGGGGATACTCATCAGGGTATTGGTCTGGAGGTTTACAGCGTGCGGCGTGCAATACGCCTGTTACAAGAAAGTTTCATAAAGTGGGGCAGTTAGTAATGGCAAGAAGTAATGGTGTAAACGGATCCTTCATTATGGAAGCATAATTCCTGACGTTACACGTTACTCCACTCTTCCACCACTTAATCATTTTCCACTTCCTACGAGGCCAGGGTACGTTTTATTACGACTTGTATAAATAGGTTTCACCTATTTCCACCAGACAATAATTTTTGGTCATAGAACAACACAGTATCCAGAAATCACCTGATAGATTTCCATTCTGCTAGCAAGTTCTACTTTCTGATACAAGTCATAAACAACCACACCTTCAGAATCAACTATTCTGGTCTCAACACTTTCTTCGCTTCCCTCCCTAAGACCAACCTTTCTCTTTCATTTTGTGACGAAGGAATCCTGGAACAACCATTTCTTGGTTTAGAAAAGGATTGTACAGATTGAGATGCAATCTCAGCCATCCAAGTTCGCCACCAAGCTGGCAGACTTGTGGAAAGTTTTGGGAGACCAGCCGCCTAAATATAGTGGCCATGGATACGCCAGGCGCCACTTGCACCACCGTGCCACTAGCATGCATGAGCCATGCCAGCCATGTCGCACTGCCACTATCATACACCAAAACGCCATTGTGCCATTATTAGGCGCCAACACAAGGTAGCCATAATCAACGTCTACCATTCCTCATGAGATGTGATCTCAGCCATCGAAGTTTTCCACCGAACTGACAAATTTGTGGTAAGTTTTAGGCGACCAGCCAAGACGAGCCTAATAACATCAAATGTTATTTTCCTACGGCAAGCCTCTTGATTTTAACTTGCCACACGTAGCAAAGTGCTACATGTTTTCCACGAACACTCGAGACATCAAACATGTCACAAATTGGGGGATACTCATCAGGGTATTGGTCTGGCGGTTTACAGCGTGCGGCGTGCAATACGCCCGTTACAAGAAAGTGTCATAAAGTGGGGCAGTTAGTAATGGCAATAAGTAATGGTGTAAACGGATCCTTCATTATGGAAGCATAATTCCTGACGTTACACGTGACTCCACTCTTCCACCACTCAATCGTTTTCCACTTCCTACGAGGCCAGGGTACGTTTTATTACGACTTGTATAAATAGGTTGTACCTATTTCCACCAGACAACAAGTTTGGGTCAGAGAACAACACAGTATCCAGAAATCACCTGGTAGCTTTCCATTCTGCTAGCCAGTTCTACTTTATGATACAAGTCATAAACAACCATACCTTCAGAACCAACTATTCTGGTCTCAACACTTTCTTCGCTTCCCTCGCTAAGACCAACCCTTCTCCTTCACTTTGTGACCGAAGGAAGCCTGGAACGACCATTTCTTGGTTTAGACCAGGATTGTACAGATTTATATCTCGAATCAAAAGTACTCCCATGCAGTGCATTGTTTAGGGTCTAGACTCGTTTCTCATCCACACACATAAAATTACCAAAAACGGCAGAAGCAGTTTTCACCCTCAAACAACGACTTTTGTCTCAAATAGGAGATATAGTAGATAGACTTTTGAGTGATAGATGAGTTCAATTCTCCACATACCTTTTGTTGATGAAGTTCCACAAGCTCTACTTAGTAGTTCTTCGTCTTCAATCGACGAACGCTGTGAAGTATAATGCTCAACTACACTTTCTATCCTAATCCGAGACTTAGCTATAAGTAGACTGGAAATCAAGATTTATAGTTTTGGCAACTAAACTTAACAAAAAAGCTTGCGAGTTCGACCGAGAAGTGCTCTAAAAAAATCAATTAAACTCTTTTGTCGGATCTAAATCTTCCAAGATCTGGATTTAATAAGTTAACCAGATCAAGTCAAATAGAATTACCAGATTCGGATACTGAAGAATACCACCAATTGATAGTTTGTCGATCTAAATTACAACTAGCAATTAGGGATGCACATGGTACGGGACGGTACGGGTTTTTTCCTAGCTCAGTACATGTACCTCCCTATGGTCGGTACTTGTACCCGTACCTGTGAAGTACGGGATGGGACGGGACCTGTACCTGTTTAACTCGGGACGGGACCGATTCTTTACCTGTAAAATTAATCTCTAATACTAATGAGAGATGTAATGTCATTAGTTATCATCATAATTAATCCCTATTCAATCTTGATCATGAACCCTGTCTATTGCAAGGTATTCTGTCTGCTATTTGAAAATTGGCTTTTAAATGTTTGAGATAATCTGAGTACTAGTTAAAATTAATCTTAACGAATCTAATCAGGTGGAAGCAGCAAATGAAGTTTACCATGACAATTAAAATGATGAGGGATTTGGAGATAGAAGATGGCACTTCCCTTCATACAACTTCACTCTCAGTGTTATCTGGTCTCCATTCTTAGTTAAAGCATTTTACTTTATTGAAGATATGAATGGTACATCAATTGAGAAAATTCAGTTATATCTCGATGAGCTCGATAAGAAATGGACATATCAATATACGATATTCGATTACATGGTAATATCTGCTGGAAAATGGTTTATGAGAAGCGCAACTTACTATGAAAACGGTCAATATGGATTAAACAATGGTTATCGTAAATCCATTAATCTAGTACTCGACTTTATCACCAGTTCCAACCAAGTGCCTCAGTTTTCTACAGAAGCATAAGTTCTAAAATCCCTAATATCAACGGATAGAAAGGAGATAACCTTACTATCAACGGCTGGAATTAATGGATAGAAAGGAGATAACCTTACTTGTACCTACTCTAGGCTCGGTACCGGTTTTTGGTACTTGTACATGTCCCATCTAATCTCGGTTCCGGTACGGTTCCTCGGGATGGGATGGTTCTTGTGCAGCCCTACTAGCAATAACAAGTACATCAAAATATAAACTAGATCTAGTCGGATCCCAGCTGATAAAGTTTATGCACAAAGCAAATCATGAAGATACAAAAACAGTAAGAAACAATAAGTACCTGCACAATAACAAACTTGATTCCTGACTTATGATCGATCATGCACAAAACGAAGTCTGTTAACAATGGACGATCACAAGTCAATGTTAATCTCTTGATCTAGTTTGAGTAACCTTATGTCAGAAGAGAAGTCTCTCAAGAATAATCAAACTAGGTTCAATCAAAAGCTAACAATCTTTAGTCAATCAAATCAATAATTGAAAACTAAAATAACAATGCAATTCTAGTTTCCCACCAACGGTATGGAAGCTTCTTGATCCTAAAGAAGTCTTTAAACTAGAGGACATAAGAGATTTCACCTAATGAGATTACTCTCCTCTCCAAGATAGTATTACGAGAATATTATTACTCAACTACACCAGAAACAACAAAGATGAAGTCTTCATGGCTCAGGATAAGTTTGTAAGACGAAGAAACTTCAATATTTATAGACTAAGGTAGTTTGGACTCCAAGGAATTTCCATAACATAAGATATTCTTAAGATATGCAATAAGCACCTAAATTTTCTTTTGTCTAATTCCAACCAATATCCAACTGTATAACCAAAATCTTCATGGGCAACTCAATATTAGCTAGCACTTAATTAATATATCTTTCTACAGATATGTTTTGATTGCTGGTAAAAAAAAACATATTAATTTCGAAAATCTCAAAAATATTCTTTACTATTTCGATTTGGGATCTCATCTTGAGTATCAAGGAATATCTATAAACATATAAGAAACAATATTTCGGCATATGTTCAAATTACTCATTATGTCGATATCTTGAACTTTCCTATTTTGCAAACCCAATTTCTAAATCACAGAAACCCTAAAGTGTACGTGACTTAGAGAAATCGATTTTTCCTATTGGGGCCGGTTCTACTATGACTCCTAAAGCAAGTTAGGAACGGTTCTACCTTGATTCCTAATATATATAGGGATAATTTCTACCTTGACATTCGACATAAGATAAGATCGGTTTTATCTTGATTCCCTGTATAGTCCAGGGTATGTCCAACCTTAGGATCTTCAATAAAAACCGGACCTTCAGTACCCTTGGTTTCCTTTCGACTACAAAACAAGTTTGTACGTCTACTTCCTTAAACTCATGTAATCAAACACAGTTTTCTAGGTATGAACTCAAACCTATGTTCAGTACACAATATAGTAACGAGTTACAGAGATTATGTTGATGTCGCAATTACAAAGTTCAAAAGATAAGCATTATACTTCGCAATTAAATATACTAATATAAAGCACTTATCACTATTGATATACTGTTCCTTGACACTTTGATCACAATATGATGATCAAGTCTATTATACTAGAGTTTCATATATATAACTTCGTATATTATGTTTTCAATCAGAAAAAACTTGATATCATACGATATAGAAATGGAAACAAGTCAAGTCATGTAATACTAACCTCAAATGGAAGGTGATGTCATTGTTGATGTCGATACGTCTTCGAAATCTTTAGGTCTTCAGAGTAATACTTGTATGTCTCAACATTTATAGACTTCCTAGTCTAACCTAACGAAGTTGACTCTAGTAATATAATCAAGTAACTTATGAGTTTTGATACTAAAATATGACAACCAACCTTGACATACCAACGCTTTGTGGGTTCATCCGAGCAATACTCTAACAATCTGTAAATAAGGATTTTGGACCATAAAATTTGCTTGTATCAAAAAGAGGATGCTTGATTGAGTTTTATTAGTGGATGGACCTGGATTTGAATATGTTATAATATTTGTACCAAATGGTAATTCCTAATTGGTAATATCAAAAGATTCTCCCCAATCTTAGGTTTCGGTCTCCAATATCATAAATTTGGTTAGCTTTATAACAATTGAAACACGATTTAAAAAAATTACATGTGCAGGTACAATAACTAAATATGTTGTATTTATGGAAGATGAATGTCGATATAATAAGAAGAATCATATATTGTGCTTCCCGAAAAGAAGGGATATAAACTTTCTTCTTTAATCCTTCATGTTTATTAAAACAATAATAATTCTGATCAGATGATTTTAAGTTTTGAAATCTTGTTCCAACATTTGGGGTTTCCAAATTTTTATGGATATATAAAGGGAGAAAAATAAGGTTTATATCAAAGGATAGATGAATGCTTTACTTATGGTGAACAGTTACGCATCATGGTTGAAGTCATTCGACGATAACTGGGGAAAGTTCAACGTTTTTATTAAAGTTTTTTTAGTGACATCGGGTAAAGAAGTTAACTTCCTTATCATTTCCATTGTTGTTTATTTGGACGTGAGTTTCCTGATATTATCCTAACATTGATGAAAGATGAGATTTAATGTACTTGTAGTGAAAAACATTAGGGTGATCCCTTGAGCAAAGTTGAACAAGGTCAACTTAGGGAATCATGCCCAAGAGGGATCAAAATATATATTTTTTTCTTGGAGAAAACATAGTTTTGCTAAAACTAATATATTTAACTATATAAGAAAAAGAAAAATCAAATTAACTTCGTATATATATGTATAACAAAACACGTTTTGTCTTCTTGAATTATTTTTATCCTAAAAATTAAACAAAATAAAATGGGATAACTAGTGTTTTTTGAGATACAAGGTAAATCTCAATTTCTAATTGATTTTGAACATTGAAGATGTGGTTTAACAATAAAAAGATACTACCTCCGTTTCCAAAAAAAAAAATGGTCGGTATCATGTACAAATTACGCATGAAACCAGCCTTTTTTTTAAATGGAGGGAGTATATACTTATATTAGTTTTTTAAATAATAATAGCATATTATAGTTTTACAGTTTCTTTAACAACAAAAAAAAAATCTGGTAGACATCTTTTTGTTAACATTAGATATGATAAACAACAACACTAACAAAAAATAAGCAATTAGATTAACTTTGTATATCCACAGCAAAACACATTTGTCTTCTTGAATTACTTTTTTACCCCAAAATTAAATAAAAAAATGGGTTAGTTTGAGAACATAAGAAGAGTAAAAAAAAAAGTCAAGGAGGTAGTTTGAAGGTAAACACAAATATGCATTTATGTTATAGTTTTTATTTTTTAATAATATATGTAGGGTATCATTTTGGAGTTCCCTTTGGGTCATCCAATTATCGGGGCCGACCCTAAAAACATAAATTAATTATTGTTGAAAATATGGACAAGTCAAACAATGAATTCGGTTGCCGCCAAACTATTATTTATGTATAAAATCGGACAAATAATAAGTAAGGCAGTCAAATCGGTAACCCTTCAACCATTGGATATATCGGAGAAGGAGAGGTATACTTTTGTATGAGTTGTTGAAAGAGGAAATGAAATCACAATTGATAGAGATTTTTATTGTTATAACCAATTTCGTAAAGATTTTAATAAGAAAAACTGTGATGAGTGAAAATATTGATTATGCTGCGAAACTGTAATCTTCTTGTATTAAGAATTTTATCGTTTTGCAATTTCGTCATTTTAATAAAAACCAAGAGACTATCAAATATTTTTCATTAGCTTCAACATATATTCTTAAATAAGATGAATTAGACTTTGATGTAAAGAGCATGCGCATCGATGCGTGTTCCCCATTGGTATCTCGAAGTGGAGAAGAATATGATATTCCACGGTGTGCTTTGAAGTTTCGAACAACGATCATCAACTATAGTACGAAGACATAAGGATGAAAATACGTTGCTATGGATATTCATATAAAACATATGGTTCATATATTGCAAAGGCTTTTTCAGTTAATGGTAAAAAAACAACTCATGAAGTTCTATGAAAGGTTTAGGACGCTGCTATTCAAGCTTTGATGGTTGATGGATCAAGCACAAAAAGGATGACTGAAGTCTATAGAAAAACTAAAAATGCATTTGAGAAAGTCTGTACAACAAAAAAGGTTTTACCCTTACTTTACTGAATCCGTTGGAGTATGAATTGGTCTACTGTATAGAGAGTTTGGTATAAAACTTTATGACTAAAATTCCGCTCGCATCAGTAAAGGCATGGTTCTCGAAGCCTCGGTTGGGTTCATAGATGTGAAAGAAGGTAACAAATTTTCTTTTATGCTTGTTAAAGATACAATAGCTTACCAAATTCCTACAAAAAGATTAACCAGTGTTACTCAGGATGATAAATATTTATTTATCTAATGCTCAACAAGTGTTTAAGGTGGGAGAATAAATCGTTTAAAGTGTTGAAAACTAAAATCCAGTATCTCTATGAATGTAACTTCTCTGCTAACCCTACATTTGTCTTTATGTTTTATTCGTCATCCACTTTAGTTAATTCAATTTGTTTATTTTGATAACTACTTGTGTTTGTCAGGAAGAGTACTTCTGCTTAAATGAAATGCGTGTTCACTTCTTTATTATGGTGAACTTGAAGCTATGATTGCAGGATATGTTTCATCTCAAGTTGAGCTTGTATTAGTCTCATGAATGAACTCGTGTTAATTTCTAAAAGTTTTGAAATAGGAGAATATGTTGTGATTGTAGACTTATATAAATGTACTTGGTGTCTTTCTATTATTGGGAGATAGTCAGTTGTTTCTCCTTTTACCGGTTAGTTGATGAAGCAGTTAACCGCATTTTAGTTTTTCTAAATTATTGTTTTCCTTTTTTCTCTCAAAAATAAATGTAAGTGCTCTTTCTGTTTCGCTATTAATTTATGCAAATTATAGATTTACATTTACTATTAAGTCCCCACTGATTCTCGAATAGATATTACGTTCAACAAAACAATATTCCCTATAGAGATTTACTTAAAACCTCATGTTGTGATGCACCTATTCCGCCATATTTTTTAAGCCATCGTTGTGTTTCTAATACCTCGCTCATTAGGGTTTCTTAAATAATTGGCTCTAGTCTAGGGTGATAAAAATATTTTGGCTAAACCCAAATTAACGCTTCTATTTCATTTCATACAAACTTAGAAACTAAATCAGAGGATCTGCAAATAAGATTTCAAAGACTATAACAAAATAAAAAAACTACAGTTTCACCACTATCCCGTCGAGTGAATTTTTTTGTTTGAGCATAGCTCGGTTCTACGACATCATCCTTCCACTTGAGGTTAGTAATATTGACTTGAACTGTTCACTCCTAACGTATCTTTCAAGTCGTGCTTATTGAAAACATAACTGCGAAGCTGTATATACTGTACATATTGTATAATACTCTAGTGATGTGACATGATCATAATAGATGATCATATTATTAGGGAATTAGACTACGAAGTATGACAGTTATCTTTTGAACTTCGTAGATAAGACATCGACATAATCTTGTATATATTGTTATGATTATGTGAATGGGTTATGGTGAAGATTTAATCCTAGGAAACAATGTTTTACATTTGTTTAAAGGAAGTACATGCATAAACTTGTTTCGTGAATCAAAAAGGAAATCATTAGGATTATTGGTCTGGCTATTCATTGCAATTTTTTGGATGGCCAATATGTGTGAGATGGTAGAACCGATCTTAACTTATGTTGTGTATGTATCTTGGTATAACTAATCACAATGCATGACTTATGATTTAGTATGACTAGTTTTTATTAATTGGTGTAACCGATCCTAAGTAATCACCATGTGATGGTATGATCGATCCTTGTAATTGGTGTGAGCGATCCTAGTAATTGGTATGACCGATCACGAGTGTTATGTGATATCGATCCTTATAATTGGTAACCGTTCCTGGTAACTGGTGTGACCGATCACAAGTAATACCATGTATAGTTGGTAACCGGTCCTGGTAACTGATGTAACCGGTCCTGGTAACCTGTGTGACCAATCACAAGTGTTTCCAAATTAGGTATAACCGATCTTATTGATTGGTAGAACCGATTGAACCCGTGTATGTGATTTGGTATTTGATCAATCGCATAGTAGTCTTGGAATACAGGAGAACCAATTCTAAACTTGTTTTAGAAGTGTGGTATAACTGATTCCAAGAACGTAAATCCATGTAAATATGGAATAAGGATTTGCAGTGAAAAGATGTCAACATACTTTGAAAACGGACAATAACTCTTATCATTTATTGTGCAAAGATATTTCCTATTACTCAAGGTGATCTTGTGCAGAAATTTATTAAAAATCTTTTAATTAAGGTTTTTGAGTTTATATACATTAGTTACCAGCAATTAATGTGTAGCTCTAGAGAGTAAAAATTAGTAATGTGCATTTACTAATTGGATATTTTATATTGAGAGATTTCGGAAATATTGGAAAAGCATTTATTGGAATTAGAAAAACCGAATTTTTCTATGCATTGCATATCTTGAGAATATTTTCGGTTTTGGAAATTCCTGGGTGTCCAAACATCCTTGGTCTATAAATACCTAAGTTTGCGTTCCTAGCAAATTATCCTAAGAGCCAGGAAAACTTCATCTTCTTTGTTGTTTCTGGTGGAGCCGTCTATTCGGAGAGAAATATATGCTAATTAGGTGAAATCTCGTACGACCGCTCGTTTATAGACTTCTGTGGGTTCAAGAATCTCTACGAGTACTTTTGGTGGGAAACTAGATAATTGCAGCGTTATTAGTTTTCGATTGATTTGATTGACTAACGGTTGTTGAAACTTTGATTGCACCTAGTTTGTTTATTCTTAAGAATCTTCTCTTCTGATATAAGATTCCCTCAAACTAGATCATAGTATCGACGGGATCTTTAGAACTGCTCTAAATACATCTTGTGATAATCCATTGTTAACAGACTTCATTCTATGCGTGATTGATCACAAGAGATTCAAGTGGTGTTGTGCAGGTTTTGAATAAGATTTGAAGACGAAGAATATTTCTTATTAATTATCATATTTTGCGATTGTGCTCAAACCTTGATCGGATGGGATCCAACTTGAATTATATTTATCTTTGATAGGTTTGATTGTCAAGTTGCTTGAGATCGACATCGCTTGATAATTCTCTTTGAGATCTATTCTGATTGATTGCAAATCCGAATTTTATTATTTTTGTAATAGAGATTGGATTGATCTAACCAGGCAAAGGAGTTCATTAAATTAAACGGAAGAGCCTTTGCGTATGATTTAAGATATCTTTATCTTAAAAAGAATCAATAGAATTGTTACCAAACAGATCTGTTGTTCCTTTGATGTTTGGAATATAATCAAAAGGAATTGCACAAATGTGTGAATCTAAAAGTCGAAGGTGCAGGGATGCTGAGGGAACTAAGTAGCTAGGGGTAGTCTGCTTGGTCTCAATTATATGAAGTTGTTATTAGATTTTGTATAGCGGCTTAATTCTGAGAGTATTCAATTCTGGACTATGTCCCGGGGTTTTTATGCATTTGCGGTTTTCCTCGTTAACAAAATCTTGTTGTGCCATTTACTTTACTTTTCCGCATTATAATTATTTTATTATAATTAAAGTAAATTGTACTTTACGTTAAATCCGTTATACTTGATAGTGATCCTATGGAATTTGGTTATTACCGAACCTATTATCAAGTAAGTACACTTTGATTGTCGCATGGTCTCGATTGTATCCATAGTCAATCACACGAGTTATATTGTATTCGTATTGTCTCGATCTCATATCCATAGACGATCACACAAAATGTGAATACCGAAGTTGTTGTATTGTCTCGACTTTGTCCATAGACGATCACACTTGGTAAGAGGACTTATAGGTTGACAAATAAAAAAATATGGTGTATTTGGGTACCCTCGTCTTTTCATTTGTTTATACCCGAACTATTCTTTATAAATGACACAAAATATTTCGTTTAAATAAATACAAATGTAAATATTATTATTCTTTATAAATGACACAAAATGTTTCGTTTAAATAAATACGAATGTAAATATTTAATGTTACTTAATTTTAGTTTGGTTTTGTTTGGAAAAAAAATTGTATGATTTATTTTTCTGAAATATATTTTTAATTAGTAAAAAACTGGGTATCATATATAACTCCTATATAATATAATTTAATAATATTACTAATATCTAATTTATCGAAATCATGATTGGTGCACAACTTTGGTTGGTAACCTAGCAACAAGCTGGGCTCCAACTCTTTTTTGAATAGCAATACCTAATCTATGAAAAATAAAACTACCAAAAACACTAATATTATATAAAAACAAATATTTTTTTAATGGTTCAAACCTAAATTATTTCTACATCAATAAATTCGAATAATTTTTTTAATGGTATGTTTATTTTTTGTCATTTTTTACAACAACGGTTGAATCTGATAATTTTCCAAACACAATTTGATTATTTTTAAATTTGCTTTACCATTTGAATTATGGTTTACTAAATGCTAAACTGCATTTTTCTCATAGCATAGCACAACCAAGGTCAGTCTTGCATTTTCTCCACCACTTATTAGTAGTGAAAAAGCCAATATAACAAAAAAATTATTGACATTGCCACCTATAACAACATTCAACTATAATCGCCCAACTATGGATTCTCTTTGCATAATCTTAGTAGCAAACTTGTTAATAACGGATGTATAA
Organism: Papaver somniferum; assembly: GCF_003573695.1. Classification (NCBI taxonomy): domain Eukaryota; kingdom Viridiplantae; phylum Streptophyta; class Magnoliopsida; order Ranunculales; family Papaveraceae; genus Papaver; species Papaver somniferum. Next base: position 160,678,152 of record NC_039359.1, on the reverse strand, counting down.
TCTAAGCTTTCAAACGTTGCTTATTCAATGTATAGACAACATAGATAATTCACATAATCATTATTATAACATAGTCATTTGGAGATAATATTTGATCAAACTTTAACTTAGAAAAGACTCTTTCTACAGATGCAATGGTAACTAGTACAATTAACAAAATCTTGTAAGCTACCGACGCGTTAAGTTAAAAAGAAGATTATCTGAAAAAGCGGGGGTCTAACAACCAACCCAATATTTCTTTCAGCAATCTGTATGGACTAACTCCAATATACTTTCAAGAGAATCAACTAGACAGTCAGACTCAATTTTACGAAAAGTACATCCAAGAGTTATATCTCTATTTCTCAATTCAATATGCAATCAAACAAATAGGAATTTGCGAGCCCGATAGAATATAAGTGTTAGAGCACTTCTCAGTCGAACTCGCATACGTTGATATCTCAAGCATGTTTGTCAATGTTAGTGATAAAAATTATAAGTCTTGATTTCTAGCCTATTTATAGATGTCTCGGACTAGGACATAGTTTGTGTACTTGAGCTTAGACTTCACGGCGTTTATCATTTGAAGACGAAGAACTACTAAGGAGAGCTTTTGGAACTTCATCGACAAAAGGTATGTGGAGACATAAACTCATCTATCACTTGGAAAGTCTATTTCTACTGTATATCATATATTGAGACATAAGTCGTGTTACGATATAGTTTTCTATATACACATTTGAGATTTCGAGCTGAGTATATCTCGCGAAATATGTGTTGGTAAGCTTTCGCTTCGACCATCTTATATCATGGGAAAATTTACGAATAACATCTTACATGGTTTGTGTGATACAATCATTTGGTGTTAGACTTGGAATGTTTCGATAATGATTATTTCAATATCTTGAAAATTGCTTTGATGCTAATAGTGAGTGAAAACGGCTATTATCATTATAGAAGAATGTTTCAATGATTGAAATAAAAAGTTTAGAATCTTGTAACCATCTTTGGATATAAGCATAGTGTGTTCGCACATTAATGTATAAGTCCAAAACCGGGAACCTAAAATATGCATACTTGTGTGTATACAAAATGGTTGAAGGAGACTGGATAAGTATACGTACCCGTACGCATACTGGTGGAAGTTCACGTCCGTGAATTTCTGCTGATGTTGGAATCTCAAAACCAAATCATTCAGTTACCTAAGTACGCGTACCCGTACACATACTGGCGGAAAGTTCACGTCCATGAATTTCTGCTGAGTTTGAAAACTAAAACAAACTCAAATCCGGTTACTTAAGTACACATACCTGTATGCATACTTAAGTAGGTTACTTTCTAAAATCGGTTGTAGATGAACCTAAACATTTATCAATAAGGAATACAATCTTTGCAAACTGTGGCTATAATGTTAATGTATTGATTCGAGTGAATCAAACCGATTTTGCTTCAATTGTGGTCTTGTATAAATCTATGAGAATATAGCAATTGAACAACTCTTTAACTATTTTCATTTGAGTCATTTGAACTAGTTATGGTTAAGATGAATAAGTTTGATATGAGAGTAATCATATGGCTAACCTCGGTTAAATATTTGTGAACCAACAAGGTGTATACGTTTAGGTACGGCTACATAAACCTAAATGAGGGTACATTTTATTTGTGTGTAATAATCTAAGTTCGATCTAACAGTTGAAAGATATTAGCTTGGTTGAATCAGGGTTTTCATCTAACGGTGAACATTGAATGCTTTGTTACCAAGGTAACTTGGATTGCAAACCCTGATTTGAAAACTATATAAAGGAGAACTCTATAAACTGGGAAACCTGATCCCCACACCTCATGTGTGTTACTAGTTGCATAACTAGAGTAGATTCTCCTTTAACCTTAGGTTTCTTCTCGAGACCCTGTAGGTTAACGATTTGAAGACTTCATTGGGATTGTGAAGCCAGACCCAACTATTCTCTTCGTAGTTGCATGATCTGATCTTGCTGTCTCTATCGTGATTGAATGTAATTGTAAAATTGGATTGAGATTTATATCTCCGATAGGCAAGATAGAAAAGTAGTCACAAACATCTTCGTCTCATCGTTTGTGATTCCACAATAACTTGTTTCGCTAGTCGATTAATTTTATTGTGAGGTGATTGATAATACTAGGTTGTTCTTCGGAATATAAGTCTGGTTTATCAATTGGTTCATGTTCACCTTGATTTATCAAAAGACGGAACAAAAACTCTTGGGTATATCTGTGGGAGACAGTTCAATCCTATAGACTTTTCTGTGTGATACATATTTGTTTATCAAGTCTTCGACTTTTGGTCGTAACAACTCTTAATTGTGGGTGAGATCAGCTAAGGGAATCAAATGCGTAGTATCCTGCTGGGATCAGAGACATAAGGAGCGCAATTGTACCTTGAATCAGTGTGAGATTTATTATGGTTCAACTATAGTCCAGTCCGAAGTTAATTGGTAGTAGGCTAGAGTATGTAGCGGCTTAATACAATGTGGTGTTCAATCTGGACTAGGTCCCAGGGTTTTTCTGCATTTGCGGTTTCCTCGTAAACAAAATTCTGGTATCTGTGTTATTTATTTTCCGCATTATATTTTTTTATATAACAGAAATATCACAGGTTGTGTGTTAAGATCAATTAATTAGAATATCCAACCTTTGCTTGTTGATTTACATTGATTGACACTTGAATATTGGTCTTTGGTACCGTTCAAGTAACTCCTCTTATATTCTATTGGGCTCGCAGATTTCTATTTGCTGATTGCTGATTGAATTAAGAGATAGAGATATTAAGCTCTTTGATATACTTTAGTCTAGGTTGAATCTGAATGTCTAATTGATTCTCTAGAAAGTATATTGGAGTAAGTCCTCTCAGATTGCCAAACGAATTGTTGGGTGTGGTTTTTAGACCCCCGCATTTTCAATTGGTATCAGAGCAGGCAAACACATTTAAGACCTTATAAGTCTGTGTTTGTAGCGATCTGATTATGGATGAGTCTATCTCTTATAACGTACCAAGTCGGAAATTACCAGATGTTTTTCAAAGCTTGGATTCAACTGAGAGACTGTCACATCTATGTAAATATCTAAACATTCTCTTAATATAAAAACTGTTGATAACTGGGAAACACTCCTAGAAGAACAGTTGGATGAAATTTCTGATGAAGGTGATTCAGCTATTGATAGAGAGGTTGATGAGGAAGTCTCAGAGTATGTTAAGGTTTTGAATTCTTTGGAAAAGAAGAAGATGAAAACTTCTCATGTCACACCTCTTCTGAATCCTCTCTGTCGTAAAAACAAGCAATTGAGAAGATGTTATGCAGGTGTTTATGTTTCGAATCGTTCTAACGAATCAATCCTCGAGGATTCTGAGGAAAACCTACGCATGAAGTCACTTGAATGTGATAATATTTATTAAAAGTACTTTTCATTGGAAGAGAAACTTGCAGAATATGAAGCAAGGATTAACTCTCAACAAGTTAGTTTTGATGACAAAGAAAACGCTTTTCTCGCTCGAGAAAAACGTCTTGAGGCTGATTTAGCTGCTCCTCTTGATAAAATCAAGAAGTTGGAAGATGACTTGAAAAAGTTTAATACTAGTTCAAGCAAGTTAACCACTATGCTAGGAGAAATTAAAAATCATCGTGATACACGAGGATTGGGCTATAAGGGAATAGATGCTCCAAGTATTAGCAAAGAGGTAAAATTTGTCAAGGCTAGTGATTATTCTCAACAAAAGGTTTCCACTGATGGCAAAAGTGAAATACCTTCACCGGAAGTTAAGGTTCAAAAGAACAAAGTATATCAACCTCCAAAGTCAGCACACACGGATCGAGGTAAGAAATTCCTTATGTTTGCCACTATTGTGGAAATAAAAGTCACCTGGAAAGGAGATGTCGTTTCCGTATAAGGAATGAGAAACTTCATGATGTTCTCGTTTGGGCATCACAAGAAGTTGTGAAACCAAGATCATATGTTAAGACTAATCCCCTTAACATTACAGGTTATAACTGTCCAACCTTTAGGCAAAGGAATCAGTGTTGTGATAAACCTAGATTTGCCTATAAATGTCATACGAATCCTTTTCACAATCGTAATGGTTATCAAAAGGATAAATTCGTAAAGACAAAGACAAGATACGATGCTCCCAATTGGAGAAAGACTAACTTGCAAAAGAATAGTCAATCCAATTCTCTTCCGAGAATTCTAGAAGAGAGTAATAAGAAGAAAGTTCCAGTTGTTCCTAAACGCACTCAGAAGTGGATACCAAAGAAGGTCAATGATGTTTTGAGTGTGAAAAGGAATGATCTCCCAGAAAATTCCATGACTATGGAGAAAGCAGTATCCATGATGATGGAACTTAATAAGTTCTTTGGAAAGATGGATTTGGATGTGAAAGGTTCTAAAAGTTATCTCTTTCATGATAATACAAAAGTCAATTGTGGTGAGCAATACATTTTTCACCTCAACACAACTTGGGTGTGTTGTAAGTGCATCCTCACCAAGGAATGCCCTGCTATGTATACGGTGAGGGAAGCACAAGAACTGGGGCACACAGATTATGTTCGATAAGGATGTAGAAATCGAGTGGATTCTTCTAAAAAGGTATGTCTATAAACTTGAGCAAGAATTTGTGTTTTTATTTGCTTAGAGTACTTATAATGATCCATGTACCTTGCTTATCGTTCATTTCTACCTAACTTGATCTGTGTTTAAGGTTCTTAAATGTTTAGGTTTGAAAATAGTAGTTCAGGATGTTTGGACTTCATAGTACACATACCAAGTATGCATACCATTTTTTAAAATCAAAATCCAGGGGTTTTTGTACGCATCCCCGTTTGCATACTGCTCCAAGTATTTAAAATTCGTTTGCAAACCCGTACGCATACTTGCCTGTAGACGTCGATATTCGGTAAACTTGTTTTGGCCGTAATTTCTTCTACCGAACTCGGAATGACCTCATTCTTTTTGCACTATCTTTCTCTTTGAATTCTATTCAAATTGGAGATGAGAATTACTGAATTTGGATGCGTTAAGATTTGTATTTGTCCTGTCTCCTATTTTTGAGTGTTTTGCTCCATTTCGTCACACTTGTTCCACTTCTCTCGGACTTGGGCTCTTGGATTCTTGGAGTACTACTCTTCTAAGCTCATTTGTATATTTTACAAGAATGTTGTTGGTGAATCACAAATAAGGAAGTTCAAGAATGGGTTGTAGTACACATTGATATGGGATTCTTGAATGTTCACAATCATCTTATGTGAATTATGATGCATGGTCGTTGATAGACACATTTTTGTGTCTACGTTGTCCTTAATTTCATGTATTGTTGGTACTAGATTTTTGTACTTATTATGGTATTTTATGTGTTTTTAGGTATTTTTGGAAATAAACATTCTTGGAAAAATCGGCTCGAAAAGTCGTCTAAAGCACCGGAAGGAACATGTTATTCAGACTCTCACTTGTGGATAAGGGGCGCCCAAATGGTAACGGGTACCCAAAGGATATTTGCACCCAAGCAGCTGATCAGAGACACCCCTCATGGCATCTGCTATTCGCACCCCAGTACCGGATAGGGGGCACCCATCTTCTTCTTCACGGGAAAGATATTTGGCGAGAAAACAAATCTCAACTGTGTGAGATTCTGGTCATGATATTATGTGGATATTTGTGTCTTTAAGACATGATTATCTTCTTACCATGACAATAAGATTTTGTACGTGTCTTGAATGGAAGGAAATCGTATACTTTTGGATATTTTCGAAAACAGGGAAGGAATTATTCACAGAATTAATTGAAGATATTGTCTTCACTATTTGGCTCAATTAAATGAGAAGATTTGGATATACCATACAACTCAGAAGACGTGTGAAAATGGAGAGGAAATATTCCCGTGAAATACTTTCATTAACTGCAAAGATCTTTTGGAGTAATTGAGATGATTGTCGACCTAAGATTGGCTTCAAAGTATAAATAAGAGTGTCTTGGGTATCAGTGAGGGGATACAGAGTTTGGGAGAGTTACAGAGCATCACAGAGCCGAAAAATCGAGTTGCAGAGAACACCATTTCTGCTGCTGCAGAACTGAAGAACACGAAGAACAGACTCACGAAGGCAGTCATTTATCAACAGTGATAAGGACACAGAGGAGGGGGTCGTAGAAGCTGAACAACGACAGTTGGCTTTTATCTTTTTATGTAACAGTGTTTTGCAACAATTAAAAACGTTGCAAACACCCGATTTTTAATAGTTTTTCTCCAATTCATCATTTGTAAACACTTTGAGCAATGAAATCAACTTTTGAGCGCATTTCCACAATGATGAGCTAAACCCAATCCTTGGGGCGACGAAGGATGCTATCTTTCCAATGAAAAAGTGGTAATTCTTAATTATTTAATTTGTGCAATTTTAATTTATGATTATTTGCCTAGATTGAAAATAGATTTTATGGTTTTTGTTAAACAATTGTATTTTCTTTTGATGGAACATGCTTAGCCTAGGGTTTTGATGTCTCATGCTTTGGATTAACATTTGTTGTTTCTAAAAATCTACTTTTGCAATAGTTGATAATCAATTTGAACGTGTGAAATTGCATGATTATAATTAGTATCACTTTGGAATTGGTAAATAGCGGAATCCTAGCCCCAGTCTCTCCATAATTCTCACAACACTTTTTATTCGAGTTTGTTATATTTTTTTATTTATAAAAATTAAGTCTAAAAAAATCTTCCTTCACAAGTCTCAACGAACCATTTTATTACAACAACTTTGAAACCCCATCAAATTTTTGGCGCCGCCGACGCAGACTTGTCTTTAGGCTAGAGTTTTTAGATTTTTTTTTTTTAAGTTTTTATTTTTATTTGTTCTTCTTTACGTTTTTGGGTTTTGTCTTTTTCTTTCAGATTTTGGAATTTGGAGCGAAAGAAAAATTTTCCAAAGCTTTTGGTGAATACTTAAAGACTGGAGTAAAAGGCAAAGCGAAATGAGCGAAAGAAGAAGATTTTTTTTTTATTGATTGATGAATACTTAAAGACTAGGTGAATACTTAATGTATTGATGAAGTCTTAAAGACTAGGTGAATACTTAATGTATTGATTCGAGTGAATCAAACCGATTTTGCTTCAATTGTGGTCTTGTATAAATCTATGAGAATATAGCAATTGAACAACTCTTTAACTATTTTCATTTGAGTCATTTGAACTAGTTATGGTTAAGATGAATAAGTTTGATATGAGAGTAATCATATGGCTAACCTCGGTTAAATATTTGTGAACCAACAAGGTGTATACGTTTAGGTACGGCTACATAAACCTAAATGAGGGTACATTTTATTTGTGTGTAATAATCTAAGTTCGATCTAACAGTTGAAAGATATTAGCTTGGTTGAATCAGGGTTTTCATCTAACGGTGAACATTGAATGCTTTGTTACCAAGGTAACTTGGATTGCAAACCCTGATTTGAAAACTATATAAAGGAGAACTCTATAAACTGGGAAACCTGATCCCCACACCTCATGTGTGTTACTAGTTGCATAACTAGAGTAGATTCTCCTTTAACCTTAGGTTTCTTCTCGAGACCCTGTAGGTTAACGATTTGAAGACTTCATTGGGATTGTGAAGCCAGACCCAACTATTCTCTTCGTAGTTGCATGATCTGATCTTGCTGTCTCTATCGTGATTGAATGTAATTGTAAAATTGGATTGAGATTTATATCTCCGATAGGCAAGATAGAAAAGTAGTCACAAACATCTTCGTCTCATCGTTTGTGATTCCACAATAACTTGTTTCGCTAGTCGATTAATTTTATTGTGAGGTGATTGATAATACTAGGTTGTTCTTCGGAATATAAGTCTGGTTTATCAATTGGTTCATGTTCACCTTGATTTATCAAAAGACGGAACAAAAACTCTTGGGTATATCTGTGGGAGACAGTTCAATCCTATAGACTTTTCTGTGTGATACATATTTGTTTATCAAGTCTTCGACTTTTGGTCGTAACAACTCTTAATTGTGGGTGAGATCAGCTAAGGGAATCAAATGCGTAGTATCCTGCTGGGATCAGAGACATAAGGAGCGCAATTGTACCTTGAATCAGTGTGAGATTTATTATGGTTCAACTATAGTCCAGTCCGAAGTTAATTGGTAGTAGGCTAGAGTATGTAGCGGCTTAATACAATGTGGTGTTCAATCTGGACTAGGTCCCAGGGTTTTTCTGCATTTGCGGTTTCCTCGTAAACAAAATTCTGGTATCTGTGTTATTTATTTTCCGCATTATATTTTTTTATATAACAGAAATATCACAGGTTGTGTGTTAAGATCAATTAATTAGAATATCCAACCTTTGCTTGTTGATTTACATTGATTGACACTTGAATATTGGTCTTTGGTACCGTTCAAGTAACTCCTCTTATATTCTATTGGGCTCGCAGATTTCTATTTGCTGATTGCTGATTGAATTAAGAGATAGAGATATTAAGCTCTTTGATATACTTTAGTCTAGGTTGAATCTGAATGTCTAATTGATTCTCTAGAAAGTATATTGGAGTAAGTCCTCTCAGATTGCCAAACGAATTGTTGGGTGTGGTTTTTAGACCCCCGCATTTTCAATTGGTATCAGAGCAGGCAAACACATTTAAGACCTTATAAGTCTGTGTTTGTAGCGATCTGATTATGGATGAGTCTATCTCTTATAACGTACCAAGTCGGAAATTACCAGATGTTTTTCAAAGCTTGGATTCAACTGAGAGACTGTCACATCTATGTAAATATCTAAACATTCTCTTAATATAAAAACTGTTGATAACTGGGAAACACTCCTAGAAGAACAGTTGGATGAAATTTCTGATGAAGGTGATTCAGCTATTGATAGAGAGGTTGATGAGGAAGTCTCAGAGTATGTTAAGGTTTTGAATTCTTTGGAAAAGAAGAAGATGAAAACTTCTCATGTCACACCTCTTCTGAATCCTCTCTGTCGTAAAAACAAGCAATTGAGAAGATGTTATGCAGGTGTTTATGTTTCGAATCGTTCTAACGAATCAATCCTCGAGGATTCTGAGGAAAACCTACGCATGAAGTCACTTGAATGTGATAATATTTATTAAAAGTACTTTTCATTGGAAGAGAAACTTGCAGAATATGAAGCAAGGATTAACTCTCAACAAGTTAGTTTTGATGACAAAGAAAACGCTTTTCTCGCTCGAGAAAAACGTCTTGAGGCTGATTTAGCTGCTCCTCTTGATAAAATCAAGAAGTTGGAAGATGACTTGAAAAAGTTTAATACTAGTTCAAGCAAGTTAACCACTATGCTAGGAGAAATTAAAAATCATCGTGATACACGAGGATTGGGCTATAAGGGAATAGATGCTCCAAGTATTAGCAAAGAGGTAAAATTTGTCAAGGCTAGTGATTATTCTCAACAAAAGGTTTCCACTGATGGCAAAAGTGAAATACCTTCACCGGAAGTTAAGGTTCAAAAGAACAAAGTATATCAACCTCCAAAGTCAGCACACACGGATCGAGGTAAGAAATTCCTTATGTTTGCCACTATTGTGGAAATAAAAGTCACCTGGAAAGGAGATGTCGTTT